>NC_052353.1:46090505-46186880 GCF_009727055.1 Benincasa hispida
TATATATATATATTGGTAAACTGTAAAAACTACCGTTTGAAGTACGATCCTAGTTATATTACACCATCAATCTTTCAATTATAAAGATTAAGCCTTCCAATTTATATAAAAACAATGATTAAATTGCACCTAATCTCATACTTTATTTTTTATACATACAAAGAAAAATTATAAAGAAATTATTTTTTGGAAAAACAAAAAAAACTGTCATAGTTATACAAAGATAGGTACGCCTAGAAAACAGTATTTAAAATTAGACTCTCAAATTTATAATTGTATAAAATGGACCTCTTAAATGATAAAAAATGAAATCTCAACTTTATACAATTGTTATAATTTCTAGTGTATCGTCTAATGTTAATATTTTTATAAGTTTGCGAGCTTAATTTTTACACATGAAAGTTTGAGAGTATAATTGTAACCCCCTCAAAGATTTTTTATCATTTGTTCTCTAAATATCCTGAATTTTATCATTTGTTTAAAAAGAAAATATACTTTTCTTTCAAAAATTATAATGTAATAATAATATTATTCTTGACGAAGAGGTTAGAGATTTTGATTAAATCCTCCTCTATTTACTTGTTGTTGTACAGTTGTACTGAGAAAAACAATGATATATTTTTTAAACAGATTAAAAAACAATTTTCGTTTTGTGTGTGTGTAATTTAGCATTTTTATTATCGAATTTTTTGGTTCTCACCTGAAAGCAAAACAAGGTCTTTGAGATCAAGACCCTTATTAGCGAACTGTTGTTGTAGAGTTGATAAGTTGGCAAATGGTGGAGGAATGTTCACCAAAGCCTCCGACGATACTGAGATCAAACCATCTCTTCTTCCGGTCGGAACCCTCCAGAATGGACCCCCCTATATCGCCAAAAAGTCAGCCATTTCAAATAAGTTTGTCATACCGAAAAATTAGAAACATGACTTTAAACATAACAAGAGTAATATTGATTGATTACGATGACAACGACGGAATCTCTTGCAACTAAAGAAAGAATGTCAGCGCATGAGACAACTCCAGGACACTCAGCTTCCACAAGTTTCTTAATTTTATCAATAAAGTCGAAGCCTCTCAATGATAGATTTGGTGGAGACACTTTCTCACTTTGGTTGCTGGTAGTTGAATTCAAAAGTACAGATGCATCACAACCCTAATTATCAAAAAAAAAAAAAAAAAGAAACAATTACAATATTTTTGTGGTCATATATCAATTAAATTAATATTAACAAAACCAATAATATTGAAAAAAAATCCCAATATAATTTTAAGTTATACAAACCCGAACAAAGCAGTCATGGAAATGCATTCTAAGTAAAGCAGCGGCCAAGGAAGGAACTTTGGGAATGTTCTTGTAGACGAAATCGTGGACGATTTTCTCGGCGCGAGGGCAGCTCTTTGCATAGTAGCCAAGCTCAAGCTGAGCTTGGCTTGAGCTAGCAAACCCTAAAACACATACAATTAGAAACACGAGACAACCAAAGAGCTTCATATTTTTCAACTTCTTATCAAACCCAATTATATGGTTTTGTAGAAATTGAACTTGTAATTAAGCTCTAGTTGTATTTTGAGACGTTACAATGAGGGTATTTATAATATATGGTTTCCATTGGAAATGGCCTTGATGTTGCATGTAAATTATTCGTAATATTTGTATGAAATATTATTATATTCATCGACATGGTCCAATCTAAGCCTCTTGATCTGAAACAATTGTGTAGCATTAGTGTATTATTATTTATTATTATTGCAAAATGACAGACATTGACGAAGGAAAGAGGATGCAGGCCAGCTAACTAATTACATGTGCTCTACCTAAATTTAATGGATTAATTTCAATATAATATGTACTTGTTGGCTTACTATACACCCAAAAAAGTCAATTTTATTATCTTAACCTTATAAATTTAAATATGTGAACTTGATGGATAGATAGTTGTGACAATTTAAAAAAGTTTCAATTATGGATACATCTTTTTTATTCTGAAAAGTTTTTACTGAATTAACATTTATGTTTAAAGAGATACTTTTATTTAATATTTGGATCGTCCTCATTTCAATACAAACCGTAAAAAAGAGTAATATTTAAGTATAGTCTAGGTTACACTTAATTGACATGCTTCTTCTTTCTCTACGTATATCAAAAAAATAATTTTTTTAAAAAAATAAATTATGTGACACTTTAATTGGGTGCAGCTCGACATGCCATTAAGTTTTTTCTCTAGAAAATGCAGTGGATATAGTATAGTTTGAGTAGGGAGAATTAATGTTTAATGTGCCAACAGTATTTTTACCCAAATGTTCATTTTTTTCCATCCATTTGTTTTCTTATAAATTGAATCAATGTTTGTCTAACAAGCGATGATAATTGAAAACATTTTTTGCTAATGGGCAAGGATTAAAAACGAGTGTAAACTTTGGGGACTATAAAATATTGAGGGTCTGTTTAGAATATCTTTTGATTTAAATATTTCTGAAAATTTTCAATAGAATTAGATTATATCTTATAGTTTTTTTTTTTAAATCGTTCTAAATAACAAAACATTTTTGGTTGCACAATTATATTATAAATATGTTTTATTTCTTACTATATTAGTTTGAAAATTTTTAAAAAACTTTAAAATCACTTTTCAGTAATCTATCTTTTAAGTGTTTCTTCAGAAAGAAAAGTTTTTAATTAAACACTTAATCTATCTTTTAATGTTTCTCTATAAAGATTGAAAAAAAAAATTTCATAAACCTAAAATGACTCCATGCAAGTCAGGTTAAACATTGTTGATACCAAATTTTGGGTAGAAAAAAACGTACATGACCATCACGTGACAATAATTGTAAATCTGTCATTTGAGAAAGAGAGGACCTGCAAAATAAAGAAAAAAAATATTATGGTGCCAAAGTCAGAGATCAAAATCGTAAACTAGAGAAGAAGTAAAAAGTTCAAGTCATCACATATGGAGTTATAATGATCTATTTATAGGGGATTTGATCTAAGATCCATCTTAAATCTCCTAGAATTAAGGTATGAGATTTTTCTAATCCCCTTTTATCTTTTCCTATTTTTTTTACTTATTTAGTTGGGTCGAAATTCACCTATAAATAAACATATTGATTTAAATTATTAAATTTTTTTAAAGGTACTTATAGAAAAAAAATAAGATATGTTTGGATTACATTTTCAAGTATTTAATTTAAAAAATAAGTCATTTTAGAAGAAATTGGAGTGTTTGAGAACCACTCAAAATAGTTTTTCAAATATATTTTAATCCGATTTTATCAAAAGTGTTTGAATAAAAATGAGTTATTTAAAAGACACTTTTTTTTCAAATCAATCCGAAAGACCTAAATGTTATTTAAAAAGTAATTTTTCTCAAAGTTATTGGCATACACACTATAAATTTGCAATTTGACTATGTAAAGGTATTTTCAAGACCATTATTGTCCCAGATCATTAGATAATTCAGTGAATATCCGAGAGTAATTTTAAAATTGTCAAAATCACTTTTGTTATTTTTTAAAATCACTCTAAAATATATTTTTAATCACTCAAAATTAATTTAATATTAAATTTCACATTTTTAAATATAATTTTTATATTATCAAAATTTAGTAAAACATGTTACATTGATGTTGAAAATGATATATGCGATTTTAACTATTTTAAAATCACTTATAAACATTGCTATATACTAATAGTTGATGTATAAATGTGTAAAAAAATTACAATAATAATAATTTTTAGCTTAGAATCGGTTAGATCTACAAACCACGCTAAATAATTATTTTAGAAGGGGTAACACTCTGGGACATTCATACTTGTAATAAAATAATAAAATGGCAATAATTCCAAAGTTTAGAATTGCAAGTTTTAAGACAACAGTTGGTATGTATGCCCATATATATGTGCTACAACAAATTAATATATTAAACTTAATGTTAGTTTGAATACATTTAAGAAAAAAAATGTTTTTTAAAAAATATTAAAAAAAATTATTTTGAGTGATTGTCAAATATTCTATTTTTTAAAATTAAATACTTGAAAATGTATTCCAAATACATTCGCAATTAATTGTACTTCTTATGAGACTGTGTTTTAGGTAGTAGTTTTATCGCATGTTCTAGACCAAATTAATTTGACGTGAACTTTCAGTAATATCAAAATACTTCCATTAGTTCATAAAAGTACAAATAAAAAGAAAAATCCTTCATTAGCTTTTTTTTTCTTGAATATGTGTACTAAAAAATAATAGATAAATAAATAGGAATTTTGATAGTACGACCCAAAAATTGAGTAAAAAATGTCAAATGACCTGAATTTAAAAAAAAAATGTCGAATAATTTTTGCTGATGTCAAATTCGTGTAAAATTACTAAAACATACACGTGCGCATGTGCAAAAGCATCTCGCTCTCTCTATATCTCTTGTTCTATCTCTATATCTCTTGCTCTCTCTCGATATCTCTCACTTTCTCTCTATCTCTCTCGCTTTCTTTATATATCTCTCGCTCTCTTTCTCTATATCTCTCGCTCTCTCCCGCTCTACATGTATCTCTCGCTCTCTCTCTATGGCTTTTTCAGAGCTCTACCTGTAATTTGCTAACAACTTTTATCCCAATGCTAAAGCAAATCTCCATCAAATCGGTTCAAAATATCACAGTTTCGCTCTCTCTCGAGTCTCGCTTTCTTCCGTTCTATTAACTTTGATTTTACCGAAGTTGGTCGGAGAAGAAGTCGCGAGCATCATCGACAGAGAAGAAGAACAATCGATGTCCCACAGGTTAGTTTTTCAATGCCACCAATAAGAAGGGAAGAGAAAAAAAAAAGGCTGGAGGAGAGAAGAAGAAGGAAAGAGGAAAAAAAAAAAAAGATGGAAGGTCCGTCGAAGAAGAAGAGGTAGGAAAGAGAAAAGAAAAGTTGAAAGTCGCATCGAAAAAGAATAAGGAAAGAGGAGAAAATAAATCAAAAATATATTCGTAACTTCATTCAACCATGACATGAGTAGGAGATCATCTGACATTTTTCTAAAAAATAGGTCATTAAACATTTTAAGTCTCTAAAATGGAACAACCATCAAATTTATTAAATAAATAAATATCATCCATTAGATGCGATGATTATCACTCCATCAGACCTCACACATACACACACAAATCTAAAAATATTTGATCATAGTTTCAAAATATTTTTAGAAGTTTCAATATTTGAATCACGAAAATCTAAAAATAAATTTTTGTAGGTCAAACTTCGGTCAAGACCTATACTCAAAAGAGAGAATAGACCCAATGAGGCCTTTGAAGCCTACATCGTCATAAGAGAAAAATTTCTAATGTGTACTAGCCATATGCGCATAATAGACTAATGATTGCAAACATTTATTACACATGGAGATATACAATTTATTCGAACTTTGTTTCATTCAATTTAATCGAACTTTGTTCCATTGAACATTTTATTTTGCTGATCACCTAAATATCAGAGTGTATGTGACCTGATCCAATTCTAATTCTATTCTAATTCTATTCTAATTCAATTATCTGTGCATGTCAACAAAATGCAAACACCTGATTGCTAACAAGCAACCTAAGCGAGGTCTCTAAACATCAAGCATCAACACTCTTTTTTTTTCTTTTTTAATAATAATAATAATAATAATAATAATAATAAAATTATCAACAAATATAATTATCAAGTTTTCTTTTATTCCACGAAGGTCAAAGCTATAAATTGCATAACAAACTGATGACATTTATCAAATGATTGGGTAGTGTTACTCTGCCGTGTTTGACTATTCTACATGTATTGAAAAAATACAACTTAAAAAAATCAAATAAATTATTATTATTATTATTATTATTATTATATATATATATTAAAGTCTCTAAGGTCACTGCATAATAACCAGATTCTAATCATGAACATGAGACAAACTGCATATAAATCATTTCAGGAGCAACGAAAAAGAAAGAGCAAGTCCTCAATACAAACTTAATTTAATAATATTCTCTTATTATTTAAAATAAAATATATATTTAAAAGTGTAATAATTTAAGTTCTATTTGGTAATCATTTCATTTTTTGTTTTTACTTTTAAAAATTAAGTCTACGAACACTACTTTCATCTCCAAATTTCTTCTTATGTTGTCTACTTTGCACCAATTGTTTAAAAAATCAAGCCGAATTTTAAGAACTAAAAAAAAAAAAAAAAAATTCAAAAAGTTATTTTTGTTTTTAAATTTTGGCTAAGACTTTCACTAATATACTTAAAAAAAATGTAAACCATTATAAAAAATTGTAGATGAAATAGACTTAATTTAAAAAAATAAAAATAAAAAATCGAATAATCATATCTTAATATTTCACTTAAACTACACCTAAGTTGGGGGCGTATAAAAAGTAAACGAGTATACATACATACAAACATATATATATATAATAACAAATGATAAAATATGAGAAATAAATTGCAAATAAATGATTCGTTGTCCTTTTTATTTAATATATATTATTGTCAATGCTTGTAACATAATGATGATTTGTTCCTTGAATATATCTTAATGTTTCTGTACCTAATTAGTTGTTTAGTAGGTTTAAATTGTATATATCAATAAAGAAAATTTGAATTTTTAATATATATTCAGGTCATTCTAGTCTCTACCTAAGCTATAGTTTTTGAATGTGTGACACTCCATTAATGTGACTTAACTATTTAGTTTTAATTTTTTTTTGACAAATAAAATTGTTTACATATAGATGTCGAAAGAAATATCGATGTCTCATTTTAACAAAAATATAGATGGTGATTGAATATTTTCGAAAATGTATATTAAATAGGGAATTTAGCAACCATGTCATCAATATTTAAAATTCTACAATATGGCAATATTGAAAACTAAAATCACGTGGAAATGGAAACCTTATTTATTTTATTTTTTTTTTATTCCAAAGTTACCCTCAACTAAAATTAGGGTTAGGAAAATCTTCTTTCGATAATTGACTCTGGAAGAGAGCTCCTCCCCCTCGGTAAAACACTCTCTTATCTTTTTAGTGGCAGTATGCTTGGAGGCATTCCTGTTGAATACCCCCATCTGCAAAGAATTCTCAATGTGAAAACACAGAGACAAAAGGCTGATCTTTGAATAGGAAAAAGAGTAGGTCCTCTCAATGCTCTAACGCCCACACCGGATATGGACCGAACTGTCTCACGACGTTCTGAACCCAGCTCAAGTACCGCTTTAATGGGCGAACAGCCCAACCCTTGGAACATACTACAGCCCCAGGTGGCGAAGAGCCGACATCGAGGTGCCAAACCTTCCCGTCGATGTGAGCTCTTGGGGAAGATNGTCGATGTGAGCTCTTGGGGAAGATCAGTCTGTTATCCCTAGAGTAATTTTTATCTGTTGAGCGACGACCCTTCCACTCAGCATCGTCGGATCACTAAGGCCGACTTTCGTCCTTGCTCGATGGATGAGTCTTGCAGTCAAACTCCCTAATTTTAGTTGAGGGTAACCTTGGAAACCTTATTTATTTTATTTTTTTGTATTCCAAAGTTACCCTCAACTAAAATTAGGGTATATTATCTCATGTCTCACGCACCTTCTAGTCTCAATTCACTTTAAGATTTGCGATTTTTTGAGGTGTTGCTTGGGTTTTCATTCTTCACGATTTTGATTCCAAAATCATGGGATTGAAGTTTGATTTCTTCAAGATTGTTTGATTTTTTTCGCGTTATTATTCATTTAGTTTCAACGGTGATGATAATTTTGATTTCTTGGACGAATTTCCATTCATTTACTGGTTTTGATTTCTCTATTTCCTCTTTCAATAATGAGATTGCATATAAATTATTTAATCAACTACGACAAAACTGCAATTTACATGACATTTAAAAATTATCAGATTTAAAATTCGTGACAGTTATTTTCAACCATTATATCACTTCTAAAGATATGAATATCAATGACAATTTTTAAAAATGTTATAATTTGTTTTTTCATGACAATAAATAAATGTAAACAATGAATAACTAATGACAATCATAAATTATCATAGTCAAGATTGCTACGAAATATTATCATTGTCATCAATTGAATCCAAATTGGCTTATTTCTGTAAGGTTATGTGTATTGACGACAGTTATAATATGTTAAAAATGAATATATAATGACATTTTTTTCTTGTCAAGAATATTTGAAATATGACATTTATTGTCAAGAATATTTGAACCATGATAAACATTTTATGTTAACAAATGTTCTATCATGACACATTTTTATTGTCACAAAATTTCATCTTTATGATACTTTTGTGCTATCAATATTATACATGGCTTACTAGTTTGTTATTTTTTTGAACACTGTCATCCCACGTGATGTCTATGATCGACTTATCCTATTAAAATACACAAAAAAAAAAAAAAGAAAAGAAAAGAAAAACATAAACATAAACGACTTTCATTGATAAAGTTCATAGTGTTTTTATAAAGAAGTCGACTAAATAACCATTGGTAAATGTTTTATAATAAGCTAGCTAAGTACAATCTACAAACAAGTCTGAAATGAATACATTGCAACTAAAATTTTGCTATTTACCCTACAAAAGTCTTATAAATCAATCAATTGCTTTATGGCTTCATTGCACCATTGGATTCTTGTAAAACCTAGTACGAAAATAAAAAATAATATTAGAGTACAACTTCACTCATCAATATTGACAAATAACGATATAAGACTCAACAAGTCTTCACATAATAGCTTAGCAGCTTCATAGTTAGGCTTAGGACATAAAATATAAGACTCTTCCTTATATCATACAGCCAAAATCATGTGAAGATACTTGACAAATGAGTTAAGGATAAGGAAAACAATCTCATCCTAAATTGTAAGAAATCAAATACCAATGTGAATTTAAAATCCTATCAACCATTTTATTCAATCTGCAACAAAATGTAGCAAACAAGAAAACACATGAAAAGATTTCTACAATCTCACCCTCCTCGTAAATATAGAGGAATCCACTTCCTTACCTTCTAACATATTACAAATTTTTAACATAACTATTTTCAAATCAATTCAACATATACTTAATTTCAAATCAATTCTAATGGACAAAACTGAAAGTCTTTACAAAATTTGTGGGGTCAAACCACAGTGACCATCTATTTAGGAGGTCATTAAATTCTGCAAGATTCCTCATGCCAAACATAATATGGGTCAAATTTTTAATTTGTTGGATTAGTCATGGTGCAAAAGTTGGGCTGAACATCCGTGGTTATCAAGGAAACAAAGTGTTGTTATGGCATGCAAAGCAACACAAGAGAAAAATAATTTTAGAAAAACAAATATACAAGTTATTTGACACGTCTTGAAATTCATGGATTGTACATCATCCATGAAAATGATGAATTATGTTTCTGTTTTGCAGTTGGATAATCACAGACAAGTGTCTTCGAACATTGCAGTTTTAATGCATTATATGTCATGTTGTTGCTCCTAATTATGAGAACTACCATCCATTATAATTAGATTCCATATCATTGTAATTTCCAAATGCCTCTTTATGAACTGCAAGAACAAGCAATCTCTTATGCTAGAAAAAAGAAGAAATATGAAAGCCAAGAGTCTGGCTATACCTCATCTGAATGACACAAATCGTCGGAGAAGAAGGAAGATGAAGATAAACCCTTCAAGTCTAATACTTCAGACAACATGATGGAATCGAAAAACAACAAATCCCAAAATATAGAAAGAGAACCCGAAGAACCTCAATAAAAAATAGGATGCAAAAAATTTACAAGCCTACTTTTTCAGAAGGCCATTCAAAAGCTTCCCTTGAGCCTACAAAAATCTACAGGTATAGCAAAACTTTTTAGGAGCAGAAAAAGAATAAATTGGAAAATGAAGAATAGATTAAACCGACTTAAACATCACAATTGATATGTATCGCATAGTCAAACAGGAAAGAAAAAGAACAACAACAACAAAAAACTAGTTGCTCCTTTGAGATCTCGAGAGTAATGCAACAAATTAAATACTAGCTTAAAGACTGCCTTACAAAATTAAGTTTCATACACATAAAACTAAGACTAAAATGGAAGGAAATAAAAAGGTTCTTTCTCCATCAGTATTGTTAACAACAAAATCCAAAACAAGAAACAGCGAGATCGCGAGAGTTAGAAGAAAAACCAAACAATAGGAAGTAACACAAAATTAAAACCTCAAATCGAGCTAGAAACACCATAGTTTACCTTGAAAAACAAGGAAAAAATTTAAAAAAATCAAAAGATATGGCAATAGAAACAACAAAAAGAAATGGAAATATCTCAAGGAAGAGAAGAAAAAAGCAGAAGAAATGGACAAACCCGAAACTAGACTACGTTTGATTACATTATTTAAAGTAGATCTTATTTAATATTCCTGACGTGCAATCTTCAATCCATTACTTGCATAAACATGAATTATTTATCAACTGATTGAATATATCAGAAAACTTAAACATACAAGTACTAATCATAACTCACCAGTCAACAATCGGACTACAGAAAAACAAATTTTCTATATCAAGAATTCTGGAAAAACTGATCAAATCATCAGCATCCTAAAATTTAAGTTCAAAATTGATTGCTAAATATATAATAGATTTCTCCAATAATAAGAGGCAAACAAAAATCCAAGCAACAAAAAAGACGATATTCAATCAATATATTGACCAATAACCACCATAAATTCGACTTATTTGAAAATTATGAGTCTTCCGAACAAAAACCTCACCTTGAGCACTGCTGATTGGCTCTTCTAGTAACTACACAGCGGCAATAGCGAGTGCAATGATTGTGAAATGGGGAAGAGAAAGGAGATGACAGAGAGAGAAAACGAACAGTCTTAATTGTTCAATTAAAAAATTACCATTTTAGTTTTATGACAATTAATAACTTTCATACATCAATGACATCTAAAAACTGTCTTAATTGTTCAAAATACGAAAATTGGTATTTTTTTCGTAAAAAATGTGCCCTTTTGGCATTTATGACAGTTTTTTCTCTCTCCCTTCTTATTTTGGCTATACTTTTACTTAATGAAAAGCCATTTTTGTTGTAGTAATCAAATTTCCAAGAATCGATGTCTAGGTATTGTGTAGGTGGCTTTGGTTATTTAATGAGCTCATTGCACCTTAATCTGAAAGTCTTTTTGTTTTTCATATTTTCAAAACTTTGTTCCAACTCTCATGGGAATTTGCTAAAGATGGAGAAGACACACATCTGTTGGATTTTTCTACTGATGTTCAACTAGAGCTCTCAAATGCAATGACTTACAATCCTGTTGAGAATGACGTCCATACCATGACTAAGACACTAGTTATTATTTGTTTTAAAGTTAGATGGAAAACTATAGAGAAGAAGCTCCCTGCACCAATTAAAGAACAACATCAAGTACCTTTAGCCACGATTGCTCATAAGGAAACTGAAAGTATTTTGTTAGTGCCACGTTTAAAAGAAATACATATAGAAGAAATTAATGTATTATACTTGGCTTAATAGTTTGTGATTTCTATCTGATTGCTATGTAATTTCTATTTGAGATTAAATTGGGAATTAGAAGCGTGAGTGAATTATTTAAGCATATAGAATCAAATATGTCGCCTGTATATAGATTCTATATGTTACTTATGAAGGGGTTGAATCCCGTAATGGAAGCGTTTAATCGTTTTTGCCTCAGTTCTTGTTATAGAATAAATACAAAATAGTTAAGCAATCAAGAATTAAACAAGCATATACAAGATTTTTAAGGGAGAAAAACAAATTACCTTTGATGAACATTTCACAGTGGCTTCTCCCGGTCAACTGTAAAACTCAGATGTACTCTTCTTCGTATCACAAACTCTTGTCATAGCCAAGATACCACTAAGAGGACTTCTCTGCTATTCTCTTGGACAAAGTTGAGTTTGTGGAAACTTTTGAAAGTGAAGGGAAAAAGTGTTTTCTTCTATCAAAATTGAGAGTGATTCTTGAGAGCAAAATCGTGAGAGGTTTCTATCTTTTTGGACAAGATGCAGAGCAATTGCTTTTAGGATCTCATATGTAATATAATACATGGGGGAGTGTTTGTCGCTTGATATTCGCCACTCTATTGTTGCATATGTGTGTGTGTTTATATATATATATATTGAAGTTTAAGCTGTGCCTAAATGAAGTGTGTAATAAATACAATGACGTAGCACAAGTTTTCTGTGTTTGAATCCAAGTATAAATCCAAACAAGGTTTTCTGGTAAGTTCAGAGTCAAACACAGGGATTTGGTAACGTGACTTGTTGAATGCTTTAATGATCTCTTGTGGTGGAGTGAAAATTGTAAGCAATGTTGATGTGCTTCTAACTAAGTATATTACTAACTACAAGGATGATGATGATGTGATGAGTGTGATACAATGTCTAAGCGATCACGAAAAGTAGCAGGCAATGAAATGAGGTTAAAAAGTGATGAATAAAGTAGGATCAAGAAGATTTGCTAACATTTCCTTAAGCATAGCATACGTAGACATTCATGCGTTGACTTCTTGTAATGAACCCACCTCTCGATGTCACAAGCCACATTTGTTCTATCTCTAGAATGCATGATAAGTTGATTTTTCACAAAAGATCTAACTTTATCTCTAAAGCTAACTCTTTCATTGTTTAATGAAGTCTAAGTCACTTACTCTATCGAGCAGTTGACTACTTATACCTAATCAAGTTCTCACTGAGTTAGACGTTGAATTAAATGCAAATTAAACAAGATGAACTTTTACTTACGCATGCTTTTGGAAAATGTTAGTTTACCTTCTCAACCTATTGAAAATTTAGTTACACATGATGAAAGGGATAGGTAACATAAATGAGATGAAATGTATGGTAATCATATTCATATTAAAAATAAAATAGTTCTCAAACGTAATTCTTAATACAAAATATGAAATAAAAGACAAGGATAAGATGACAGACAGAGATGTCAAGCCACAGGTTGTAATCTCTTGCTTCCTTTGGCTCTAATGTTGTTTGCTATTTGTGATTGCTTTCGAGATGGGTGAACTCTCTCTCACTTTTCATAGAAGAGACTAAGCTCTCACTTAGAATCTTCACCATGAAGTTATGAGGTCGAAGATGGAGGTATTTTGACAGAGCTTTCGCAATCTCTTGTAAACTCTCTATATGTTGCATGAGCTGCTACGAGCTATTTATAGGTGTTGAAAGTGTATCCTGAACATCTCTCCAATGATGATTTGATACTTTTACATTTAATTCTATGCCTTGCTGCATCGGCTGATTGTATCACAAATTCATTGCACTCGACATGCTTGGGTTGAAGTCGGCTACCAACTATCTTTGTAATTTGACAGCCACGTTGTCGCTTTATGATTTTCTTCGCGTACTGTAATCTTCATCACATGGTTCTTCTATATGTGCAAGTTTGTATGAACTTCCTTTTATCTCTGTGATCAAGGCTGTAGCTTCCATCTTTCACGAGACGCTTACTTCTTTTTAACCAAAACCTACGTCAAAAGATGTCAAAATTTATAAATGCCAGGATATTATCTCTTGTAAACATGTGATCGTGTAGCTTGAATTATTTTTATGAATTATCCTCAAGTTAATTCATTTTCTTCTTATTTTTCTTAATTATTTTAAATAAAAGATTACAATAACTTGTAATTCTACAAATTATCACACCCCTAAATATAAAACAATGCTCGTCTTCAAGCATATTTTTAGAGCTTTAGTTAGATTCTTAACTCGAGATGATGCGTTAACTAGACTTCTCAACATGCTTCCAATATTTAGGACTCGCTGGGCAGATTGATCACCTCGAAGTTTTATTCTATTTCCTACAGAAATATTTCTTTGATCTATACGCAGCAAGCTTAAGTTTCAAAATACCCTTACTCATTTCTGGACAATTTTATCCTCCCTTTTTAGAATGGGCCTATGGTTCAAAGTTTTACAAAAAGAAAGAATTTTCATTTAGCTCCTTGTGTTATTGAGTAGTTATGCATTGATCTAGGTGCCTTACCTTTGTTTTGGCTTACCCGCACGGGTGTCATGAAAACATCTAACTACGAGCAAGATCCCTTTTCAAACTCAACTCTTGCTTTTGGAATTTTCTTTCAATTTAGGCAGTGGAGTTTTACTTATCATTGATAATGATTCCCACGTTCATTTTGGCTTGCCCCTACAGGTGTCATGTGGACATCCAACTACGAGCAGGTTTCAATCTCAACGCTATATATATATATATATGTTATTATTATTATTATTATATATATATTTTTTCTTTTTTTGTTTTAACAAAAACAAAAATTTGAACGCATTTAACTCAAACCTCACCCCTCCAAATTTTGAACGCAGTAATGTTCTCATTGCTAAAATTGAAGGATGAGATTGTTGTAGAAATTTTTTGTAAAAGAAGTTTGAGGTAAAGCTTGTGTAATTAATATTTGAATCTTCTCAAATATTTATCTCTCTCATCAAACTTTATATTTAATGTATCCATATACATTATATTAATTGCATCTCAATTAATTTTCTTAATTAATTTGAACAATTCAAATTAATCCAAAAATTAATTGATTATTATTTAACCTTTAATGAGCTAGCAAAAGGTGACCTTATGGACTTACAAATTAGAATCTCCAATGATACGAGATTAATTAACTAAACTCTTTAATTAAATTAATCAACATTCATTAACTACCAGTCATTCCATTAAAGACCGACAAATGCACTCTTTATTGGAATTGGTGTCCTAATTCTCCTGGTAGTCTCGTAGTTTGTAAAAATTTTGTAAACATATTGTGATTAATAAAATAAGTGTTATTTTATAAGCATTTACTCAGTCCAATATACTAATATCCGTGGTTATTTTATGTAACTTAAACATGTATTTGGAGACATACAAGTGGATCATACCTTAAGTAATAACCTAAATGGTTTGTAGTATAAGGATAAAGGAGGGATACCTTATCTTGGTGATACTACGGATACGGTCTGCTTTGTAGATGTTACAAGTGTTGTAAAGTGCTACAAATGGTCTGATCCTGACCATTCATGTGGAGACATGCGAGTGGGGTATCCTATACAAAGAGTTTGTATAAGACCGAATCACGAAATGATTAGTCTCTTTATATAAAGCCATTGATAATTGAAACTTACATTTCACTAGGATGACCATAAGTTACATGGCTTTAATCCTGAATGAGTTGGGAACTACTGCTCATGAGGGCGGTCCTTTGATTTGTATGGGTGAGAGTGGCCAGATTGCCAATTTAACAAGCCTACCATCTTGGGGATTTATCTGATTGGGGAGTTGGGAACTCAACTACACAAGATAGAATTCACTCTTTCCCCAAAGCAGGGGTAAGTAGATAAATTGCTCCCTTAAGGGTTGATTCCGGGTCTTGAACATAGTGATCACACCCTCTCTTTGGAAGAGAGGACTCAGTCATAGTAGGACTATGACTTATTGTTCATTAAAGGAATCAGTGGTACTTAAGGAGTTAGATGTAACTACAGGGGAAAACGGTAAATTGGCCAAGTTGTACTTACGAGCGATTTGTGAAGGGTCATCGCACTGTTGATTGGTTATATCCAATGGACACAGAAATATATCTATAGTGCGAAGAGTGCAACTTCGGTCTTTAGTGGAGTGACAAACAGTTAATGGATGGTGGATCTTGTGATGAAAGAGTTTATTCAGTTATTCACGTACTATTTGAGCATCAAGCTACAGGTCCATAAGGTCCCCTTGGTATCTCAATGGGTTCAAGTTAAGAATCAGATTTTGGGTTAGTTTGAAGTGTTCAAATTAACAAGAGGAAATTTAATTATATGTGATATAATTAAATTAATTCAATTATATGTGCAATAATTGATATGATGTATTAGATACATTAAATGGAGGAATTAATATAAATATGATTTATATTAAATACTATAACATAGAAAAAGTACTATAGTTTATTCGTTTCATATGATGAATATTATAACTATAGGTTATAAATATAATATGATAAGTTGGTTATCATATTTATTTATAATATATTAATAATTATATGATAGTTAATTCTTTTTCTTTAATAATCGATTGAGTGGAAGGTTATTGGAAGTTATGGTAATTGTGAGATTAAAAGGAAAACCGTTTTCCAAAAATATGATGATCATTCATTTGTGTCGTTTGATAAAAGAAAGAACTATCGAGTAAAAACATTTTACTAAACGATATTGTCTCACAGCCTACATGATCGAATACCGAATTTACCAAACGATAGTTACTTGTTTACTTGTTGCTAAACGATCGAGTAGTAAAGTCTATACGATAGGCGTCTTCTATCTAAACGATCGAGTATCTAGTCTATACGATCGATTTCATCTATCTCCCACTTACTCGATCGTCTACCTCTTCCTTTCCTTTATCCAAAGTCACATAGAGCCCACAACTCCTGGATTCTCATGTTGAGAATACCAAGGTAACACTTGTGGTGGAATTCTAATTCCGTTTTGAGGTTCGAGGATCGAGTTGGACTCGATAGTGATCACAGATTCATCAGTTCGTGTTGTTGGCTGTTCCGTTCGTTGAGATCGTGTTCTGATCGAGTTGCTGAACAATCGAGGGATACTTGAAGAAAGGTTCTTCAAAGGTTTGCATATTCTATCCCTTGTATTTTCATTTATAAGTAGCATGCTTGTAATTTTCTACTTATGCATAATCGTTTCTCGTTGGACTGTAATTGTTGTGTTCTTTCTCAATGGGATATGGAACGACCCGCTTCCGCTCATTAGATATCTATGTTTAGATTTCCTTCACTCTTCGCACTGTAGATATATTTATGTGTTCATGGATATAACCAATCAACAGTAAGTTAACCCTTCTCAAGTTGCTCATAACTATAATTGGGTCAAATCACCGTTTTACCCCTATAGTTACATCTAACTCCTTAGGTACCACTAATCCCTCTAATAAATAATTAGTTATAGTTTAACTATAAACTAAACCCCTCTCTGGCTAGTGAAAGGGTGAGACGTCTCATTGTTCGAGACTAGAATCAACCTTTAGGGGAGCAATTCATCTACTTACCCTCTAATCAGGAAGGAGTAAATTCCATCTTATGTAGCTGTGTTCCCAGCTCCCTACTCGGATGAATCCCTAAAATGGTAGGCATATTGAGTCGTGATTCTGACCAGTCTTACACCCATACAGATCAAAGGATTGCCCTCATAGGCAGGAGTTCACAATTCACTCAAGATTAAGGTCATGTTACCTATGGTCATCCTAGTAAAATGTAAGCCTCTTCAAATAACGATATTATAAAGAGAGACTGATCATTTCGTAGTTTAGGTTTATACAAACTCTTTGTATAGGATACCCCTCATCCACATATCTCCACATGAATGATCAAGATCAAATCATTTGTAACACTTTACAATTATTGTAGGAATTAAAAAGTGGGTTGTATCCGTAGTGTTAATAGGATAAAGTACCTAGCCTTATTCACATACTACAGACCATTCAGGTTATTACTTAAACATGATCCACTTGTATGTCAACCATATACATGTTTAAATTATATTAAATAATCTTGAATCCTAGTTTATTGGATTTGGGTTAATGCAGACTAAATGTCAAATAAAATAGCATTTTATTTTATTAAATAAATAATTCGTTTACAAAAAATTTAAAAGCTACGAAATCCACAAGACTTTAGGGCATCAACCCCAATAAAACCAATCATTGATCTAGCCTAATAAGAAGATTGCAAGGAAATATGGCCATTAGGAAGGGTAAAGCCACAAAATCCCCATCTATAACTTCTCCCCCTTCAAAGACAACACTGTTGAGGAGTTCAATGCACACTACTTCTGATTATGCCACCTTCTCCTTGCCTGAAAGAGACCTTGAGACTCCAATGTCAGATAAGCAACAGGATCCGGTCTTCACCCTTACCTCAACAAGTCAAGTGTCTCCTCCTCCTATTGCCACTTCTGCCTTTGTGGCTGGTGATGCAGCCGCAGGACCTCCTCAGCAGCCATATGGTGCCAATGCTCCATTTGTTTATGTCATCTCTGTGGTGGGTATATGGTTGACCGTTTGGAGAAGTTCATAGAGCAGTCCTATACTTATTGGAAAAATGCTAAGAAGATGGAGGCCTTCCGAAATTCCTTATCTCTGCTAAACTGGGATATTTTTCTGTTATTCCTGCTTTCCAGGATCGTATCCTTCCTGACTCTATGGACAAAGTGAAGGAAATCTCATCATGAGGAAATCCTTGAGTGGAAGCGAATCATCCAAATTCCATTTCAATTGAAAACATAATTTACAATAAACACAAATAGATTATGCATTCTAAGTAAATTACAACATGTTTTTCAAATAAGATACATAGTTATGAGATTATACCTTCGAAGAGCTCTTCTTTGCATAAATCCCCTCGAACTATCACGAACTCCTCGAACAAACAACAACAAGATCTTGAAGACCATTTTCAAGAAACTCACGTACCAAAAAGGAAAGACACTACCACTTGGTGACCTTGGTATTCTCAAGGTGAGAACCCAAGAGTGGTGGGCTCTGAATATTTTGGTTAGGAGGGTATTTGGAAGTTTGGAGAAGGAAGACGATTGAAGAAGAAGCACTATCGCATAGGAACTGCTTCAATCGTTTAGGTTATCACGTAGATAAGTCTTCCTATCGTATAGACAAAGAGCTTATCGTATATGCTCTATGTTTGTTGTGTAGACTATCACATAGTCTATATGAACGTTCTTGTTGTACTTGGTACTTGTGTTCTTTTGAAGAAGAGGAAAAACTCTTTTTCATTTTATTCCAATTGCCATAAAATTGTATAACCCACTAAGGTGGTTTTAGAGAAAAATGGATTATTATTCAAATAATAAGTAATATAAATAAATATGATAACCAACTTATCATATTATATTTATAATCTATAGTTTTAATATTGCATCATATACAATATAAATTATAGTTCTTTTTCTTTATTTTATGACATTTAATATAAATCATATTTATATTAAATTAACAACTATTTGAATCTCATTCAAATATTTATTCCTCTAATTAATGTATCAAATACATTATATCAATTATATCATATATAATTGAATTAATTAAATTATGTCTTATTAATTTGAATAATTCAAATTAACACAAAAACTGATTCTCAACAAAATTCTTTTGAGCTACCAAGGGGACCTTATAAACCTGTAGCTTGAAGCTCCAATTGT
Organism: Benincasa hispida; assembly: GCF_009727055.1. Classification (NCBI taxonomy): domain Eukaryota; kingdom Viridiplantae; phylum Streptophyta; class Magnoliopsida; order Cucurbitales; family Cucurbitaceae; genus Benincasa; species Benincasa hispida. The sequence continues at coordinate 46,109,765 of NC_052353.1, forward strand.
ATGTGAATAATTAATTGAACTCTTTAATTACATTATTCACCATCCGTTAACTATCGAGCACTCCACTAAAGACTGACAGCTGCACTATTCGCACTACAGATATATTTCTGTGTTCATTGGATATAACCAATCAACAGTGTGATGACCCTTCACAAATTGCTAGTAACTACAGCTGAGCTAAAATACTTTTTTGCCCCTGTAGTTACATCTAAATCCTTAAGTGTCACTGATTTCTTTAATGAACAATACGTCATAGTCCCACTATGATCAAGTCCTCTCGGGCTAGGAGAGAGTGTGGGTACTATATTTAAGACCTGAAATCAACCATTAAGAGAGCAATTTATCTACTTACCCCTACATTGGAGAAGAAGTGAATTCCATCTTGTGTAGCTGAGTTCCCAGCTCCCCAATCAGACAAATCCCCAAAATGATAGGCTTGTTGAGTTGGCAATCTGGCCACTCTCACCCATGTAAATCAAAGGATCACCTTCATGAGCAGGAGTTCACAACTCACTCAGGATTCAGGTCATGTCACCTATGGTCATCCTGGTGAAATGTAAGTCTCTATTATTAACGGCGTTATATAAAGAGGCTAGTCATTTAACGGTTCGGTATTATACAAACTCTTTGTATAGATACCCTCACTCGCATGTCTCCACATGAATAATCAAGATCAGATCATTTATAGCACTTTACAATACTTGTAACCCTACAAAGTGGGCTGTAACCGTAGTGTCACCAGGATAAGGTACCCAACCTTATCCATCTACTACAAACCATTAAGTTATCATTTAAACAAGATCCACCTGTATGTCTCTACATACTTGTTTAAATTACATAAAATAACCTTAGATCTTAGTTTATTTGATTGAGTATATGCTTATAAAATAACATTTATTTTATTAATAACAACATGTTTATACAGAGTTTACAAACTACGAGATTACAAGGACATTTAGGACACTATTCCCAACATAAAGAGCAAGATCCAAAAGCTGATGATGATGCTCCATCGTATTAGGGGAGTATTGTGTTCCTCCTCTTAATCTTTCTTTGATAATCTCATAACTCATTTCATTTTTAATTTTAGCTTCTTTTATGTGTAGTTAGGTTAGTTTTTGCTTTGATAGATTAGGTTTATTCTTGTCATGCTGGAATTTATTGCTTTTAAATGGTTGATATTATTTGTAAGTAGTTTGAAGCATGTTGCCTTGTTTGCTATGCAAAGTACCTCTTGATGATGATACATAGGGCATATCTCCTTTTGCATACCTTGCGTTCAACCACAAATGGATATAAAACCAAGAGTTTTGCTTTTGTCTATTTGTGTAAAACCTCCTCAGGCTAGTCTTTTACATGTCCACTAGTTTTGCACACATGGAGAACTAGTTTTGCACACTTGGAGAACTTAGTCTTACATGTTGCAGTCGAGCCAAAAGTCCTACACTTATTTTTGCCCCTTTTTGTAGTTTCTCTTTCTCAAGCAATGAGGAAATTACCTATTTTAAGTTTGAGAGAGAGAATTTTCACATTTTGTGTATCAATGTGAGCATCTTATGGGAATGTGTGTATATATATATATATGTGCTAGGTCCTGAAAAAATAAAAAGAAAAAGAGGAGAAGGAAAAAAAAAAAAAGAAAAACAATAAAGCTAGGATGACACTCCTTCTTCCCAAACTAACCAAATTAGCCAAGGGCGAGCATGATACTGTGCTTTCTTTTGTAACAAAACAATTAGTGCAGGAAGTGAGTGGAACCTAAAGTGTGAACTTTGCTTATAGTCAAAGGCTCTACATGACATCCATGTGGGCAAGCTGAAACGAAGGTAGAGGTGACATAATGGATTTTTCCTAGGCAAGAAAGAGGAAAAATGAACAATAGTGAAATAAAGGCCCATCAAAAGCTCAAGTTTATGGGTGTGTGAATATCTGTACTTCATGTTAGACTTGGTGATTGGCAAAGTTGTATGTGTCAAGGATCTCACTAAGTTCAATGATTAGTTGCTAGGTTACTCTGGCATGTTTAGATAGATAGTAAGGGACGTTGAGCCTCTAGTTAAGTGAAACTCTTGTGCGAATTCTTTGGGAGTTTGTAAATATGCAAGATATTTTGATTGGAGACCCCTTATGAAAGTTGCTATCTTTGCTTTTATCAAACTAAGCATGCATGTTTTGAACTATGGGAACTGTTTCTGGTGATGTTTTTGAAGGAACTCGTATTGAAAGTGTTCCTTGAGCAGAAGTGGATCGTCCAAATTCCATTAATTATTGATACATAATTTATAGTAAACATACAAGATATGCATTCAAAATAAATTACAGCATGCTTGAAACAAAAAAATGGTTCAAAATACATTACTTTTGAAGACCTTTTCTCTTCACGTAACTCCTTCGAACAGTCACGAACTCAATAACTCTTGAAGACCTTCTCCAAGAACTTCTCGAACCAAATAAAGACACAACCACAATGAACCTTTGGTATTCTCAGGGTGAGAACCCAGGAGTGGTGAACTCTGACTATTTTGGTTAGGAAGGATTGTTTGAGTGTGGAGGAAGAAGATTGAGAGAACACACATAACAGTTCTGCAAAAAACTCAATCGTATAGCAAATTGACAATCATTGAGGAAGAAGAAGAAAACCAATCTTCTTTTATTCCTCTTGCTACAAAAACAATAACCACCAACTAAGGTGGGTGTAGAGAAAAAAGAGAAGTTATTATTCAAAATAATAAAATAATATAAATAAATATGATAACTAACTTATCATATTATATTTATATTAAACTATATGTTATATCAAATATAACATATAACCTATAGTTTTAATATTGTATCACATACAATATAAACTATAGTTTCTTTTCTCAATTTTATGGCATTTAACATAAATCATATTTATATTAAATTTAACAACTATGAATCACATTAATAGAAAATATATTTGAATCTCATTCAAATATTTATTTCCTCCAATTAAACTATAATGTGTCAAATACATTATAACAATTATATCATATATAATAGAAACAATTTAATTATATCCCTCTTATTAATTTGAATAATTCAAATTAACCCAAAAACAGATTCTCAACTAAATCCTTTTGAGCTACCAAGGGGATCTTATGGACCTGTAGCTTGAAGCTCCAACGGTACATGAATAATTAATTAAACTCTTTAATTACATTATCCACCATTCGTTTGTTGGGATTGGTGTCCTAATTCTCCTGGAGGCTCGTAGTTTGTAAACTTTGTACACATGGTTATTAATAAAATAAGAGTTATTTTATTTACATTTACTCATATCCAATAAACTAAGATCCCTGGTTATTGTATGTAAACTTAAACATGTATATGAGATATATAAGTAGATCATGCCTTAAGTAATAACCTAAATGGTCTGTAGTATAAGGATAAAGAAGGGATACTTTATCCTGTTGACATTGCAGATACGACCCGTTTTGTTAATGTTTACAAGTGTTGTAAACTGTTACAGATGATTTGATCTTGATCATTCATGTGGAGACATGCGAGAAGGGGTGTCCTATACAAAGAGTTTGTATAATACCGGACCACGAGATGATTCATCTCTTTATATAATGTCGTTGATAATTGACACTTACATCTCACTAAAATGACCATAGGTGATATGACCTTAATCCTGAGTATTTTGGGAATTTCTGTCTTTGAGGGCGGTTCTTTGATTAGTATGGGCGAGAGTAGCCAGATTGCAACCTCAAAAAGCCTACTTTTTTGGGGATTTATCTGATTGGGGAGCTGGGAACATAGTTACACAAGATGAAATTCACTTCTTCCCCGAAGCAGGAGTAAGTAGATAGATTGCTCCCTTAAGGACTGATTTCGGGTCTTGAACATAGTGGCCACATCCTCTATTTGGAAGAGAAGACCCAGTCATAGTAAGACTATGACTTATTGTTCATTAGAGGAATCAATGGTACTTAAGGAGTTAGATGTAACTATAAGGCAAAACGGTAAATTGGCCCAGCTGTACTTACGAGTGATCTATTAAGAGTTATCACACATATGGATACAGAAATATATCTGTAGTGAAAAGAATGCAGCTGTCGATCTTTAGTGGAGTGCTCGATAGTTAACGGATGGTGGATCCCATGACTAAAGAGTTTAGTGAATAAAATAAGTATTATTTAATTTATGGCATTTACTCATATCCAATAAACAAAGCTCCTTGGTTATCTTATGTGAGCTTAAGCATGTACATGTGATATACAAGTGGATCATGCCTTAAGGATAACCTAAATAGGTCTGTAGTATAAGGATTAAGGTGGGATACCTGATCCTGGTGATACTACGGATACGACCTGCTTTGTAAAGGTTTGCAAGTGTTGTAAACTACTACAGATGGTAGATCCTGACCACTCATGTGGAGACGTACGAGCGGGGGTGTCCTATACAAAGAGTTTGTATAAGACCTGGACCACGAGATGACTAGACTCTATATATAACGTCATTGATACTAGAGACTTGCATCTCACCTAAACGACCATAGGTGACACGGCCTCAATTCTGAGTATTTTTGGAACTCCTGCTTTTGAGGGTGGTCCTTTGATTAGTATGGGTGAGAGTGGCCAGATTTCCAACCCAACATGCCTACCTTTTTAGGGGATTGTCTGATCTGGGTACTGGGAACTCAATTCACAAGATGGAATTCACTCTTTTCTCGAAGCAGGGATAAGTAGAGAGATTGCTCCCCTAAGGGCTGATTTCGGGGCTTGAACATAGTGGCCACAGCTTCTCTTTGGAAGAGAAGACTCGATCATAGTAGGACTATGACTTATGTTCATTAGAGGGATCAGTGGTACTTAAAGAGACAGATGAAACTATAAGGGCATAACGGTTATTGGCCCAGCTGTACTTACGAGCGATCTGTGAAGGGTTGTCGCACTACTGATTGGTTAAGATGGATACATAATATATCTGTGGTAAGGAGAGTTTAGCTGTTGATCTTTAGTGAAGTGCTTGGCAGTTAACGGATGGTGGATCCCGTGACTAAAGAGTTTAGTCAGTTATTCACGTACCGTTGGAGCTTTGAGCTACAAGTCCATAAGGTCCCCTTGGTAGCTCAATGGATTCAGTTGAGGATCAGTTCTTGGTGTTGATTTGAAATGTTCAAATTGACAAGAGGTATTTTGATTATATATGATATAATTGGTATGATGTATGAGATACATCTAGTGGAGAATTGATGTAAATGAGATTTACATTAAGTACCATGGAATAGAAAAAGAACTATGGTTTATACGTTTCATGAGATGAAATATTAAAACTATAGGTTATAAATATAGTATGATAAGTTGGTTACCATTTATATTTATAATAATATTAATTATTAGATAATTAATTCTTTTTCTTTAATAACTAATTGCGTGGGTAGTTATTGGATTTTCATGGTAACCATGAGATAAAAGGAAAATGGTTTTCCTAATTTTAGTAAGATTTACAAACTGTTGAAAAGTTTTGATAAAAAGTTTTTTGCGATTTCTCTTGGCAAAAAGGATCTCACGGTAGTCATCAAGTAAATATAGATTTACTAAATGACGGCTTGGGCGAGCTAAACGATCGTGCAATGGCGAGCTAAATGATCGTTTGCCCAAAGTAAACGATCGTGTAGTGTCTGTAGGCGACAGACCGAGCTAAACGATGAGCTAAATGATTGCATAGATTTTACTTGATGATCACTTAGTTTTAGCTAAACGATTGGGCATCGTCCTATACGATAGTTCTCTGCCATCTTTCACTTGGCCAGTCATGTACATGATCGGTGTTTCCTTCTTCATCTGCCTCATTCCAAGTCCGAACAGAGCCCACCCTCTGGATTCTCACACCGAGAATACCAAGGTTGCCTTGTTGGTGGTGTCTTACTAAACTCGACATCGTTAAGGTGCTGTGGAGGCCGTTCGTGCTGTTGCTGAGGAGTCCATGGCTGAGGCGATCGTTGAGGACGAGCTCAAAGTGTTCGTGCTTTGTTGCGGTTGTGTAGATTGAGCGTTCGAGGTTACTGTTGTTCGAGCGGTCGTGCGCAAAGGAGCGTGGAGATGCATCTTTAAATGTTCGTGGAGTTTTTCTCTTTGTTGATTTGAGTTTTCCATGCTGTAATTTCTATATTAATTGTATAACCGCTTGTTTCATTTCTTAATTTTTACTGTTCATTCATGATTGTAATTTGGAATAATCTTTTTTTCGCTGCTCATGGAAATCTCAAATCCGATGTCCTCTACGAGATACATTAATTTGAAGGAAATTGGATATAAATATGATTTATATCTAGTGGAGGAAAAATACTATAATTAATATATGATATTAATTTATATGTTATGAATATGATGAGATCACATTCATTGGACGGTTAAAAGGGAAATGGGACGACGTCTCTTCTGTTATAATAACGAATGAGTGTATTGAAAGATCACTTTGAGATGCATAAATAGCTGACGGTGTGTTAAGCATGAGAGACACAGACATTGTGTTAAAGAGTGTGTCAACGCTTAGAAAATCAGTGCCTATACGATAGTGCCTGTACGATCGCTTACCTATATGATATTGTTAAGTGATCGATTACCGATTACACCTTCGCACGCTATTTTCTAAACGATCGTTTACATTTTCCTAAGTGATTGTTTAGCTCCCGATATTTACTAAACGAACGTATAGACGATCATTTAGTTTTTCCTACATGATCGTTTAAATGATCGCTCACCATTTTCCTACACGATCATTTAGAAGATCGTTTACCCTTTCCTACACAATCGTTTAGACGATCGCTTACTTTTTCCTACACGATCGTATATTTCACCTAAACGATCAAGCATCTTGTAACAACCCGAATTCAGGAGGGGTACATGAATGAACCGATATCACATCCGAATGAGAAAGATCTTGAGGACATGAAAGTATGGTTAAGAAAGGCTTAAAAGAATTGAAAGTTACTACCTATACTAACAAGGTGCACCTTCCTTTTCGATGGCTCAATCATAAGAACTCCAAAGTTAAGTGTGCTTAGCTTGGAGAAATCATAACTTTAAAAATGTTTGGGGAGATGAGAAGATTGGGGAGATGGAAGCAAAAATTGGAGAAATAAAAGAAAATACAATTAGCGGGTGGGGTGAACGACGAAGATGATATAGATATGGTGGTCGGAGGTAGAACATTTGAATGTATGCCTGAGTTTGATGTGACTGGGAGGGTAGAGTTTTCTTTAGATGTTCCTGAGCTCGACGCCATGAGAGAGGGGCAGGATGCTTTAAAGCTCTCATACCATGTAAGAAAAAAGAAGAAAGGGTAGCTAAACGATCGTTGTCAAAGACTAAACGATCATTGAGAGGTGAAGGCTAAACGATCGTTGGGAGAAAGGCTAGACAATCGTTGAGAAAAAGGCTAGACGATCGTGGTTAAATATCTAGACGATCGTTGGGAAAAAGGTGAACGATAGGACAAACGTCCACACGATATAGGAAAACGTGTAGACGATAGGTAGGAGACTGCACGATTGGGTTGATCGTGTAGGCGACAAAAAGTACACGATAGAAAGTAGACGATTGGGTTGAAGTGTACATGAAGGAGAGTACACGATAGGATTTAAACGATAGAAGAAAGTTACTACACGATTGGTAGAGAGCATAAATGATAGAAGAAATTGAGTAAGACGATCGGCCTACACGACCCGTATCGCTCGTCGTACAATATTATTTATTAGCATAAAAAAGCCACATGGCAGAATGTTAATGGTCTATAATAACAACCATGAAAGAGAAAATACACAATTAACCACTGAATAGTGGAACCTGAAGTAGAGAAGGAAAAATGCATAGAAAACGAATAAAAATCTGTTGTAATTCTTCAGTAACGTTGCACTCATTTTATCATGTAATACATAGAACAATAAGAGGGGGGAAAAATCTAAAGATATAGTACATATTTAAAATATTTACAAATATAGAAGTGTTGACAAGTCAACTTTTGAATTTTTTTTCTTTCTTATTTTCAGTTTTGTCCTTCCTTGTTTTGTTGTATTCTTTCTTCTTCCTTTATTTTTATTTTCTTTCATTTCGCGCCCCTCCCCCTGCTCAAAATCCATTCTACCCTCCGCAATATGGCCTTCCACCACCACCCCTTCACCCTCACTATATCGGTGTCCCTAACCACCATACATTTCAAAATTCGATACTGATTAATCCCTTCCTCAATCTTCCTTCCCCACAATCCCAGTCACAAACTTTTCTCACATGTCCCAATCCCTCACCGTCAAGCTAAATGATTCCAACTACCTCCTCTGAAAGAATCAACTTTTCAACCTTATCATGGGCTATGGCCTTGAAAGCTTCATCGACGACACCTATCCTCAGCCACCAAAGTACCTCGACCCTCAGTAAACTCAATTCAATCCCCATTTCTCCTATTGGCAGAAGTGCAATCGAACAATCATGAGCTGATTTTATTCCTCTCTTAATGAAGATAAGATGGGAGAAATCGTTGGTTATGAATCCGCACTGGAAATATGGGAAGCACTCCGAACGGTCTATGAATCCTTCTCCACAACCTAAATAATGGTTTTGCGTTCTCAACTTCAGAAGATACGAAAGGATGGCATCAGTGTTTCTCAATATCTGGCTAAGATAAAAGACATTGCCGACAAGTTTGCTGCTATTGGATAACCGTTGTCCTACCGTGACCACCTTACATACATCTTCAAAGGCCTTGGCACTGAATACAATCCGTTCGTGACCTCCATTTAGAACAGAACTGATTACCCATCTATCGCCGATGTCTACAGCCTTCTCATCGCACATGACTGTCGGTTCGAATCCCAGTCTGCTATGGACAACTTCAACAGATACAAGCCAATGTCGCCCAGCTCTCACTTTAACCTCGACGTCCTCACTGGCCGCAACCTACCAGGTCATATTTTCGACCTTCTCAAGCTCTTCCAGGTATTCTCTCTAACCCTCCTCTCTCTTCTATGCCTGCTACAAACTATACATCCCATTGACCACCCACCCGAGCTCTATGACCAATAACTCATTAACCATCCCAATCCTCCAATCGACCACAATGCCAAATCTGTAATAAGTTTGGCCATACAGCATTGTCCTGCTACAACATCGACAATCCAAAATATAGAACCATCCAACATCCTCAAGCCCATTTTGCTCAAGCCACACCAACCCCTCCTTAACCGCTATCCTACATTACTACCCCCTTATTCCAACAATAAATCACCCCGATGAAGGCTGGTACATGGATTCCGGAGCCACTCATCACATGACTCCTGACCTGTCCAACATCCAACACCCTGTTTCTTATTATGGTGGTGAACAAGTAATCGTAGGAAATGGTAAGTCCCTTCCCATCCCTCATACCGATTCCTCTTCTTTCCTTTCATCTACATCGAACACTTCAATTCATCTTCAGTCTGTTCTTCACACACCTTCAATATCTAGAAATCTAATTAGCATCAGTCATTTATGTTATGATAATAATGCTTATGTCAAATTTTTCCATGACTCCTTTGTTGTGAAGGACCTTCAAACCAAGAGTCCACTCCTCTGGGGCACACTTGATCGTGGCCTATACAAGCTCTCTGTCAATCCATCAGCTACACGATCTGTCCATTCCTCTTCTCATCCAACTGTCTTCATCTCAGTACTTACGGATTTCTCTTTGTGGCATCGTCGCTCAGGACATCCCTCCCCTCTAGTAGTTCACTCTTTGTTGTCTAAATGCAAACTGAAGTACAAAAATAAGTCAACTGTATCATTTTGTGAGCATTGTCAAATGGCCAAGAGCCATCCTTTACCTTTTCAAGTGTCAAATTCTCATTCACCCTCTTGTTTTAACTTAGTGTATGCCGATGTATGGGGTCCTTCCTCGATAAATTCAGTTCGCTTGCGGGTGGATGATAAAATGAGTGCAACGTTACTGAAGAATTATAACAGATTTTTATTTGTTTTCTATGCATTTTTCCTTCTCTACTTCAGGTTCCACTATTCAGTGGTTAATTGTGTATTTTCTCTTTCATGGTTGTTATTATAGACCATTAACATTCTGCCATGTGGCTTTTTTATGCTAATAAATAATGTTGTACGACGAGCAATGCGGGTCGTGTAGGCCGATCGTCTTACTCAATTTCTTCTATTGTTTATGCTCTTTACCAATCGCGTAGTAACTTTCTTCTATCATCTAAATCCTATTGTGTACTTTCCTTCGTATACACTTCAACCCAATCGTCTACTTTCTATCGTGTTCTTTTTGTCGCCTACACGATCAACCCAATCGTGCAGTCTCTTATCGTTTACACGATCAACCCAATCGTGTAGTCTCCTATCGTCTACACGCTTTCCTCTATTGTGTAGACACTTGTCCTATCGTTCACCTTTTTTCCAACAATCATCTAGATATTTGACCACGATCGTCTAGCCTTTTTCTCAACGATCGTCTAGCCTTTCTCCCAATGATCGTTTAGCTTTCACCTCTCAACGATCGTTTATCTACCCTTTCTTCTTCCTTCTTACATACAAATATCCATTTGTTTATACGTCATTTAAATTTTCTATTCACATTGATAAGGATTTGAATATTCGATCTGAATGAATATAATATTAGTAAATTATTGTGGGACTATTAGCATGTCATTTACATTATGGAGAGAGTATTTATCATTATTATTACTAGAGAAAATTGTAAAAACCACCCATAAAGTATGGTGGTAATTACAATTACACCGTCAAAATTTCAATTGTAAAAATTAGGCTTCAAACTTCTAAAAATGTTTGGACCTTTAAGCTTATAACATTCGTAGAAATTGAACCATCAAATTTATATAATTATTATAATTTATACACCTATACAAGTTTGATGTCAAATTTTAACATTTAAATATGTTTGATGGTTCAATTTTTAAAATTGAAAAATTTAATCCCATCCTTTAAGAGGTGATTTTTGTAATTTTGCCATATGGGGAGATTATCTTGAAAAGGAACATATAATACACAGGTAGAAAAATTCATGAACCCAAGATTTTAATTTCAAGAAATTTAAAACTAAATAACATAAATAATTGGATTTAATCACAAGATATCCGATTTCAAAAAACAAAAAACCACAAGATAACCGAAGATAAAATCACGACCGTACGTGTTCACCACGCGATCTAGTGGAGCAAAAACAAGAAACCCACACACCGAATCAAAATGCACAACTGAAAAGCAACTGCAAAACGCGTCGTCCATTTCTGCAAATTCAGTTAACAAAAGCACATCGGCGCCGAATTTCGCCGTCGGTACCGGTGAGGACGCCGATATTCCCCATATTGATCATGGATTCAGCAAAATCGGCGGCGAAAGTAGCGCCGCGTGTACTGGACTGAAACTGAACGTAGGCTTTGGTATCAGGATCGTCGAGAAGAGCGGAATCGGACTGGAACATTCCTCTTCTCTTGGAAACGAGAGTATAGTAACTTTGATCGAAGGTCTTGAAACTTCCAGGATCCATCTCGACGATTGTTTTCTGATCATTTGGTTTGCATTTCTTCTTGAGTGCGACGGCGTAGTATTTGTCTAGTTTGGGATCGGCGTCGCCTTTGCCGGTGAAATTGTAGAGGCGGTTGGAGAAGGAGGAGCAGTGAGAGACTCCGATTGTGTGTGCTCCTGAAGAAATCGAAGTGAGGATGGATTATGATCGGAAAAAAGGAGGAATTATTGCAAGAAATTGGAAATTGAGATGAAATAAGAAATGGAATAATTTACCGGATAAAACGACTAGATCTTTGACGGAGAGACCTTTGGAGAGGAAACTTGTTTTGAGAGATGAGATATTAGCGAAGGGAGGAGGCAAATTAATCAAAGCTTCTCTGGAGATTGATACGGTTCCGTCTCTTCTTCCCATCGGAACTTCCCACAGTGGGCCTCCAATCTGATAAACAAACAACAAAAAATTATTTTCTTATAATATATATATTTTTTTAATTTTCCCTATAAACTCCTAACTATTCACATCATCCTGCATCAAATATACTTACAGTGCTTTTGTAAATGATTGCTCTAGTAGCTATACTTTTAGAAAAATATGTTGGAATGGTAAATTTTAATTTTAAATTAGAAAAAATTAATTAAAATTATTATTAATTGATGTAATGACTTATTATTTCAATTATTTTCATATTAATAATTGATTTATAACATTATATGATTTCAATTTCAAGTTATTTTGTTTAATTTATATGGAAGGATATTATTATAATACATTTATTTAAATGGTTAAGAAGGTAATATTTTTTTTTTTTGGAAAAATAAGGTAGTATGTTTTTAGGAGAGCTAATTCTAAAAGTTATATTTAGGAGTTTTATACGTTAATTAAAATAAAAAAGTGATTATAATATATTAATTAATATGTACCATTCTAACGGCGTCGCGAGCTATCAAAGCGAGGATATCAGCACAAGAAACGATGCCAGGACATTGCTTTTCGACAGCAGCTTTAACGGCGTCAACGACATTGAAACCTCTTAAACTAAGGTTGGGAAAGGCATCTTTCTCAGCTGGGTTGTTTGGTATGGAATTTAATAGTACAGAACCATCACAACCCTGTCAAATTAGCATTTGTTACACAAAATTAATCCATGAAACTCAAATCGAATAAAAATAATAAACATACACTTTTAAAAGGACAAAAAATTCGAAGACATTACTCCAGGCGTGTTTGGTTCTCAATCCATATTTTGTTTTATGTTTTCAAATTCATTAAATTAAGCGAATATATGTTTGACAGAAAATTCAAATTCTATTTCTGAAAACTGTTTTCTGATTCTGTTCTGAAAACAACATTTTTATATTATCCAAAGTTTGAATTTTAGAATTTAAAATGCATAATCATGTTTAATAAGGATAAAAACATTTAGAAATACATTTCATATTATAAATCCAATTTGTTTTTTTGAAATTAAAATATGTATTATGTAATATATTATAAATTAAATTAGCTTAAATTTCAAGTTTTGTCTCTATGGTTTAGATAAAATTAAAAGTTAGTACATATGATTTTAAAATTTATAATTTAGTTTCTATAATTTTGATAGTCTATATGGTTTGTTAAATTCTCTTAAATAGCCCCTACCATAGGGACTATTTATTACAAAGCTTTTATAAACCATAGGGGTACAATTATAAATTATAAGACTTAAATTTTAACTTTTTCCAGGGACCAAAATTTCAAAATTTCTTATAAATTATATAATATTACAAAGTAGTAATTATATAATTTTTTAAACATAAAATATGTTCATAAATAAATTAACAATAATTTTTTCTCAAGTACTATTTAGTGGGTAACTATAACTAATTTACAATTATTTAGATTAAAATTCAATTTTTGAATTTTGCTACCAAACATATTTATGAAAATATGAAATACAACTCTGTTTTCATTTAATCCCTTTAAATTTCTGTTTTCAGATTTTCTATCAAACAGGCTCTCAATCATCCAACTTATTATAGTTAAACTTATTATAGTTAAATTATGTTATTGTAACACTCTTAATAATTATCAATAACAATTTGTTTGTAGATTAAAACACTTATATATGAACTAAACATATATATATATATACACACACGTTCGTTGTATGCTAATATGACTATTTTAACTAAACATGTTGATAACTTTTTGTTTAATTTGTAGTTTATTAAACACTACTTTATGATTTTTGTATATTCAAGTGAAGTTTTGAAAATTGATTTTTAAAAAATGAAATATTATATATATATATATATATATTTCGTATATGGGTATGAATTATAATTCTTAAAGAAAAAAATTATTTCATAAACAACCTTAAAAAAATCAAATTCAAACGTGGATTAAGTTCAAATAAAAAGTTTAATGATGTGATTGTGGTAACAATCTAAAAGTCTGTTTTGGGTTGACTTTCTAAATATGTAAAATTTATACGCACTCAGAAAAGTCAATCCAAACAAGTCATAAGTCATTGTCACAGGTGATTTCTCTCAGTTCCACCCTTGATGATGTTAATAAAATTAGATAAATGAAAAATCATATATTTAGAGAGAGAATCTTAGTGTTGTTACCTCCCAATTCATTGACCAAACAATAAAAAAGAAAGTATGAGAATGAAGTATAGTTTCTATACCCTAACAAAGCAGTCATGGAAGTGTACTCTCAACAAAGAAGCAGCTATTGTTGGTTGTTTCTTAACATATTGAGCCACCGTTTTGGCGACGATATACTCCACCCCGGGGCAGCTGCGCCGGTAAAACCCAACCGCCAAGTCTTGTGCTCCGGCGATGTTCGAGAGAGACGATACAAGCATTAGCTGCAAAAAGAGAAGGAAGAAAAGCTTTGGACTAATGGCCATGGTTTTGAAGAAGAGAAGCTGATCTTCAGCTAGCTTTAAGTGTAATTTTGATAGACTTAAAAACTTTTGAGATATGATGATTGCATTCAAAGATGGTTTGGTCTTTTATAGTGGAGAGTTTTAGGGTTTGAAGTTTGAACTTGTCATGAACAATCTGTCATATGGGACTTTTCTTCTCTAGTGGTTCTTCTTTTTAATTTAATTTTGGTTTGTTGGAAGTGTCTTTAACTAAAAAAACAAATTTGACTTTTGGACATTCCTTTTGGAAAATATATTAATAAAATCAATCTTATGATTTATATTATTATATATGTATATATAAATAGGGATATTCTTGTAATTATCTCACTTGCTATTTAGTTTTTAGTTGAGTTATTTGTTTCCTTTTTTTTTTTTTTTTTTTTTATTATTATTTTTTGTAGGGTTTCTTAGTGAAAATGTTCTCTTTTTTTTTTAAGATAATGTGAAAATGTTCATTTTAAAGCTCAATAATGTATATCTTAATTGGTATCCATTATGCGTTATATTTTTTTTCCCTAAGGTTTTTTTTATGGAATTATTTAGGTCCCGTGTGGTAACGATTTTGTTTTTTGTTTTTTTTTTAAAATTAAGTATATATACACTACTTCCACCTCCAAATTTCTTCTTTTGTTATTTACTTTTCATCTTGTTTAAAAAACAAAACTAAATTTTAAGAACTAAAAAAAATAGCTTTAAAAAATTTCTCTTTATTTTTTAAATTTGACCAAGAATTTAACTATTTAAGAAAGATATACATTATTGTAAAAAA
Organism: Benincasa hispida; assembly: GCF_009727055.1. Taxonomy (NCBI): domain Eukaryota; kingdom Viridiplantae; phylum Streptophyta; class Magnoliopsida; order Cucurbitales; family Cucurbitaceae; genus Benincasa; species Benincasa hispida. The sequence continues at coordinate 46,124,956 of NC_052353.1, forward strand.
TGTGGATGAAATAGGTTGTTTTTCAAAAACAAAAACAAAAACAAAATGGTTACCAAACAGGGCTTTAGTGATTTTTTTGTATTTATAAAACTCATTAAAAAAACATGTGTTTGGAAGGATTTTTTATTTTTAAAATTACTCAAAAACACATTTTTAATCACTCAAAATTAATTTAGTTATCAATTTTACACTTTTAAATGCATCATATCATCAAAATTAGTTGTAAAGGATTAAAAACATGTTTTGCGGTAATTTTTTAAAATGACGAAAGTAATTTTAACCATTTTAAAATCATTCCCAAACATGCCTTTAATTATGTCACTTTGAAATTTGACCAAAATTTTAAAAGTGTTTTTAAGAAATAAAATTTAGGAGATTGGGTTGGCTACCCGAATGACCGAATAGGATCTCTAACCTAATTCAACTTAATCTTTGAAATTTGGGTTGTGTTGGTTTATTTATTTATTTTTGTTACTACATTTTCTTATTAACTTAAAATACTTAAATTTATGCACAACATATACTAATAACTAAAATTCCATAAAACTCAAAGGCTAAATATCAAAATTCAAGATATCTATTACAAACTTCTTACAAACATCATAAAAATATATATGAATGGTAATATTTATAAGTTATAATATATATATCTTTTATAATATTAAAAATTCAGGTTGGGTTAGATCAACTTTAATTTTTTTAAGTGCAATCCAACCCAATCTAACCCCAAAAAACATAAAAAATTCAATCCAATCCAACACGAAATTAGAACTAACCCAATATGATCTTTACAATTTGGATTGGATAGTCCGAATTATTCAGATTGTTGATTCATTTGAACATCCTTACATAAAATAAATTCAATATATTTTACAAATGAAATAAAACTAAAAAAAAGCTTTTACTAAATAGAAACTTTTTTTTTTTCTAATCAAAGTAGTGCATTCGAATCTCTAACATCTAGTTAATTGAGGAAATCTCTCAGGTTCTCAAATCCTCCTCTCATCTATTTGTTGTATTAATTTTTAGCATCATAAAATACAAAAGTTGGTGAAGCTTATATATTTAATTTCTATTCTAGAAAAATAATTAGGCACTGTTTGATTTTTAAAAAATTTATATTTTAAGGTTTTTTTTTTTAAAAAAAAAAAATTGGTGTTTGTTTGTTTTCACATTTATGAAATAAATTTTGATTTTTTTAGTCAAATTCCAAAAGTAAAACTTTTTTTAATTTTTTTTCTTCAAAATTTGGTTTAATTTTTTTTAAACCGATAGAAAATGTATAAAAAAAAACAGTTGGAATATTATTTATAAGCATAATTTTTAAAAAAATTAAATGTTTATCAAACAAATTCTAAATAGATGTCATCACTTTAATATTTTATAGGAAACGAAGTACAAGTTACAAAGATACAAAAAAGATTATAATAATGCTCTCCAACCCCTCAGAAAAAGCCTAATCCAAACATTTTATTATTATGGAAAATGATTGATAGACTCTAATCAACAATAATTAAGCATTAGAAGTCTGTTTGGTCAATAAGAAAATGGATCCACACTGCCAAGTGTTGAGAAAAGTTTGGTAAGCCCATATTAACAAGCAATATTAGCACGTAAAAGCTTAGCCATAAACAGCTCGATAATGTGAATTTCTGCTTAGCCATAAACAGCTCGATAATGTGAATTTCTTTTTCTTTTTTTCTTTCTTTTCTTTTTCTTTTTCCTTTTTTTTTTTTTTTTTTGGAGAAGAGAAAGAAAGAGAATAATGGGATTAATTTAACAGAAGTGTGGAGTGGGAAAATAATTAGAAGAAAAAAGAAGAAGAAGAGTCCTGCATGGCACGTAATCAAGTTGCTAATTATTTATCATAAAATTCAAGAAAGAAAATGTCAATATGGAAAGGGTTGACATTTGGTATAGAACCTGTTTTAAGCTAATTATGTCATTTGCTAATAAAACATTCTCAAATATATAAATATATGTTACGAGTTTATGGTGTCCAAACTGTAAGAGCCAGTTTGTTTTCAACCCAATAAACAAACCTTTTTTTTTGTTTTTTAATTGGGTAATGTGGGAGGTGAGTAAAAATTTTTATAGGGTAAATGTGGAGGTGGATTTATCAAACAAAATTAAAGGTCCAGCCTCAAGCAAATTTGTGATTGGTAAAATTGGAGGTTGATTTATGAAAATAAAAAACTTCATATGTCATAAAACAAAAACATTTAAATGTCATAATCTTTAAACATCCACGACACATTCAAACTTCATAAACAAAAACATCCACAAATATCATAATTGTCCAACCAAACTTCATAAATAAACAATCTAAACCAAACTCATAAACAAAAACATAAAACTCAAACTTTCTCCCCAAAACAATCTAAATCAGACTTGACCCACCCCCCACAACACATTCAAACTTCATAAACATTCATAAACACACAAAAACTCCAAGTTCAACAACAAAACGAGCAAAACGAGTATAATCAAACTCTACCCACCCCCCACAACAAACATGAAACTTCTCATAAACATTAAAAAACACACAAAAACCTACAAAATCAACTCCAAAACGATTATAACCAAACTCTACCCACCCCCACAACATATTCAAACTTCATAAACAAAAACAAACACACATATAACTCAAACTTTCTCCCCAAAACAATCTAAACCAAACTCGACCCACCTCTCACAACACATTCGAACTTCATAAATATTCATAAACACACAAAAATGATAAAACCAAAGACAAAACGAGTATAATCAAACTCTACCCACCCCACACGACAAACATGAAACTTCTCATAAACATAAAAAAAACACACAAAAACCTACAAATTCAACTCCAAAACGATTATAACCGAACTCTATCTACTCCCACAACATATTCAAACTTCATAAACAAGAACGAACATACATAAAACTCAAACTTTCTCCCCAAAAACAATCTAAACCAAACTTGACCCACCTTCCCCCCCCCCACCAACAACAACAACACATTTGAACTTTATAAACATCCATAAACACACAAAAAGGACAAAACGAACAAAATGAGTATAATCAAACTCTACCACCCCACGACAAACATGAAACTTCTCATAAACATTAAAAAACACACAAAACCTAAAAATTCAACTCCAAAACGATTATAACTGTACTCTACCATATTCAAACTTCATAAACATTCACAAACAAACAAAAATGACAAAACGACAAAAAGCACATCAAAATCCAGTTCTTTGGCTACCATAACTGCAATTCATAGGTCTCCTTTTTGTAATCATATCATGTCTTCAAACATTTTTTTTCATTTTTTTTATTTTTCTTGCATGATTCTCTTTTATTTATTTCTGAACGTCTTCAAGTTCCTTAATCCTCAGTTGAGACTGTTCGAAATTGGCTCTCAATTCCCTCACCTCCCTCTCCGTTTCTTAAGTAGATGACGAACTCGATGAGTTGTTACCCCTTCTTGACTTAGGTTTAGGGCCCCAACCTAGAACCTCAACAGTGTCGAGTTGAGTATGACACCACCAACAAGGTTACCTTGGTATTCTCGGTGTGAGAATCCAGAGGGTTGGCTCTGTTCAGACTTGGTATGAGGTAGACGAAGGAAGAAACATCGATCGTTTACACGACTGGGCAAGTGGGAGATGGCGGAGACCTATCGTATAGATCGATGCCCAATCGTTTAGTTAAACTATCGCGATCGTCTAGCAAAAGCTATATGATCGTTTAGCTCATCACTTAGCTCAGTCCGTCGCCTATAGACTCTACACGATCGTTTATTTTGGGCAAGCGATCGTCTAGCAAAACTATGTGATCGCTAGGTAAATACTGTACGATCATTTAGCTCGCCATTGCACGATCATTTAGCTCGCCCAAACCGTCGTTTAGTAAATCTATATTTACTCGACGACTACCGTGAGATCCTTTTGCACCGAGAGAGAAATCTCCAAAAACTTTTTTATGAAAACTTTTTAACAGTTTGTAAATCTTACTAAAATTAGGAACACCATTTTCCTTTTATCTCACGGTTACCATGAAAATCCAATAACCACCCATTCAATTGGTTATTAAAGAAAAAGAATTAATTATCCAATAATTAATATTATTATAAATATAAATGATATCCAACTTATCATATTATACTTATAACCTATAGTTTTAATATTTCATCTCATGAAACATATAAACCATAGTTCTTTTTTTATTCCATGGTACTTAATGTAAATCTTACATCAATCCTCCACTAGATGTATCTTATACATCATACCGATTATATCATATATAATCAAAATACCTCTTGTCAATTTGAACATTTCAAATCAACACCAAGAATTGATCCTCAACTAAATCCATTAAGCTACTAAGGGGACCTCATGGACTTGTAGCTCGAAGCTCCAATAGTATGTGAATAACTGACTAAACTATTTAGTCACAGGATCCATCATCCGTTAACTGCTAGGCACTTCACTAAAGACCGACAGCTGAACTCTCCTTACCACAGATATATTATGTGTCCATCTTAACCAATTGGCATTGCGACAACACTTCACATATTGCTCGTAATTACAGCTAGGCCAATAACTGTTATTCCCCTATAGTTACATCTGTCTTCTTAAGTACCACTAATTCCTCTAATGAACATAAGTCATAGTCCTACAATGATTGAGTCTTCTCTTCCAAAGAGAAGTTATGGCAACTATGTTCAAGCCCTAGAATCAACTCTTAAGGGAGCAATCTCTCTACTTATCCCTGCTTCGGAAAAGAAGTGAATTCCATCTTGTGGATTGAGTTCTCAACTCCTAGATCAGACAAGTCCCTAAAAAGGTAGGCATGTTGAGTTGAAAATCTAGCCACTGTCACCCATACTAATCAAAGGACCGCCCTCAAAGGCAGGAGTTCCCAAAACACTTAGGATTGAGGTCGTGTCACCTATGGTCGTTTAGGTGAAATGTAAGCCTCAAGTATCAACAGCGTTATATACAGAGTCTAATCATCTCGTGGTTTTGGTCTTATACAAACTCTTTATATATGACATCCCCCCTTGCACGTCTCCACATGAATAGTTAGGATCTACAATCTGTAATAGTTTACAACACTTGCAAACCTCTACAAAGCGGGTCGTATCTATAGTGTCACCAGGATCAGGTATCCCACCTTAATCCTTATACTACAAACTTATTTAAGTTCTCACTTAAGGCATGATCCACTTGTATATCACATATACATGCTTATGTTCACATAAGATAACCAAGGAGCTTTGTTTATTGGATATGAGTAAATGCTAGAATTAAATAACACTTATTTTATTCATTAAACAATGTGTATCTTTACAAAACAACGAGACAATGGGAGAATTAGGACACCAATCCCATCACTAGAGTGGGGTTGGATTGTAATTCTAACATTTGATTCTGGACATATTAATTAAATATGTAAGTACGAGCAACTGAAGTTAGAAATGAAAAAAAAAACACGAAAGTAAAACAAAAAATGTTACATGTGCATTTTCAGCTGCCTCGTTCACGAACTTGCCACCTTTAGAGTGTGTTTCCCTAAATAGGTCAACACGTCCTATTTCTCGACCTTCTTTTGCTTGCAACTCTGCTTGAATTTGCAGGAACGACTTTGATCCGCCTACGTGGTCGAACGGTAATTTCTCTCTATTCTTCCTGTTCGTCTTCGATATTTCCTACATTTCAACAAAAAAAAAAAAAATACAAAAATATTCTATAATAACAAATGCAGTAAATGATACACACCATAAATTATTCTAACTTGAAACGCTTCATTCTCGAAGTTATCACACAAAAAATACCAACTTTTGGTCTATTTTTAAGCCAGCTAGGCAAGTTACTAGGCAAGTTGGCACGTGCTTGTTGAGGATCTCCATATTTCCTGTAATGTCTATGCAAATCTGTTCTAAATTCTTTGAAGGAGTTTTGCATTTGATGTTCTATAAAATGGTTAAGTCGTTGACTGGATAGATCAAGCACGAAATGAGGCTATAAAAGAATAAAGGAAGAGTTAGCATATATGATGTCCATGACTCTTAGTCTACAGCTGACTCTAAAAGAATAAACTTATAACTTATCAACAATTGACTCTTAGCCAATTCTATAAACTGTTTGAAACCTCAGTAAAAGTACGACATCGTATTGGAAATGCATATCTCATGGCAACATTAATCGTATTACTAAGTCGTACCGAATGTTGAGAAATCGACTTCGTCTCCCCCTCATTTATCACGATTGTAATTCTGCCATGTTTTTTGACGTATTTTTCCAACTCGATGTTCTGCGAATGCTCGCGTTTCCTCCGAGTGGATGCTGAGCTACTATCTGAGGAATAAAAAATTTAAAACAGTTTAGGATTTATTTCAGTTAACAGAATATATTTCAAAATATACTAACTTGAAGTGTCACCTACAGAAGATCCCGTGTTGCCTAGATATATCTCTTACTTTTGGAATTCTTCATCAGCCTCCTGTTGCCTATTAGGGGTTGATATCGTATCATAAACAAAAAAAAGACAAAATAGTATTAAATTAATATGAAATATGTGTAAACAGAGAAAGAGAATTGAGTAGATACATGATTACTCATCATCATCATCTAAATCAAATTATTCATCGGCACTTGAACTGTTGTTGAGAGATAATTGTTCTTCATCATTGTTTATGAAGTCATCATCACCATGTCGAATAATTGGTCTTTCCACAACTATAGGATCAACGTCAACTCTGCATAAAGTAACCTCCTTAATGGTTTTATCCACTCAGACTCCACCGATACTTTCTAGTAAATCTAGTTGTGCATTTTCAACATCATCCACTTCTAGTACATCCCATATTCGCTTATTTTGGACTACTTGAACAACTTTTCAATTGCTACCATATTTTATGTCATCAACGTAAAAGACTTGTTGTGCTTGGATAGTAAAGATGAAGGCTCATCAACATACCAAAAACATGATGTATTGATCGATTTGTATCCTAAATCCACATGTGTCCAATTATTTTTGTTGTTATCCATGTCAAACCATCTACACTTGAACGAAAAAACACGTCTTCTGTTCGCATATTGGAAATCTAATACTTCGTCTACAACACCGTAGAAATTGTTATCCACACTTTCGTTCCCACTAATCTCCCCGACCACTAGGACTCTATTATCACGCTCTACAGTGTGAAATCGTACCCCATTAACAATGCATCCATTGTAAGAGCGTACCTCAGACAAAGATCCCATTGCAAGTGAAAAGAAATCATCGGAGATATCTTCTCTCTCGTACCGTTGTAGAACCTGATAATTAATTATACATTAAAAATGACTACAAAAAATGAATCATCTCTCAACTTCCAATACTAAGTATACCTGAGATTTGAACCAATCGGGAAATTTGTGTTGATGTCTTATATATAAGTCAAATGCACTTTGAGCTTCACGATGAATTAACCTCAAGTGTTGCCTAGAAAAATGATAATTTGAAAGTTATATCAAAGGATTTATCTTAGAACTTAGAAATTTATAAAGTTTGGAACGTACTTGTGATAGTCTGTTATTTCTTTACAATTGTTGAGAATATACCAATGTGCGATATGCTTTTCCTCCGTTGATAGTGTCCGTAAAGTTGACGCCCCCTAATGGCCGTACTCTCTGCCTAAATAATTCAAATTCACCAAATATCTCATGATCGGGAATGTTATCCTCATTTCGTTCATCTCTATTGAATCTCGTTTCAATCCCACTTAGATATAGTGAGCAGAAATTCCATGATTCATTTATTGCATATGCTTTCGTTATAGACCCCTCAGAACGTGCTTTGTTCCGTACAAATTGTTTTAATGTTCGTAAATTTCTTTCAATAGGATACATCCAACTGTAACTAACTGGACCCACCAATTTAGTTTCATATGGTAGATGAACCGCAAGGTATACCATTACATCGAAGAAGACAGGCAGGTATATTTTCTCCAACTTACAAAGTATATGATGTCTGCAATATAGTCTATTCAAATCACTTACACATATTTTTTTTGCACATAAGTCGCGAAAGAATGTACATAATTCAACAATAGCAGGGGATACGTTCTTCGGTAGGTATGCTTGAATACCAATAGGGAGTAGTCTATGAAGCAACACATGGCAATCATGTGTTTTCAGCCCCGAATTTTTTCTTCTTTGTCATTTACACATCATGATATGTTAGACACGAATCCATCAAGAAATTTCACTGATTTCAAATACTTACAAAACGAAATTCGTTCACTATTAGTTAATGTGTACACTGCATGTGATTTTACAAATCTGTTATCGACCTATATCAAGTGTAGGTCATTTCCTATCTTCAAATCTTATAAGTCTAATCGAGCGTTCATTGTATTCTTTGTCTTTCCTTCAATATTTAAAAATGTGCCCACCAAATTGTCGCATAGGTTTTTTTCAATATGTTTTGCATCCAATTTATGTTGTAACAATAGTCTGGACCAATATGGAAGTTGGAAAAAAATAGTTTTCTTAGTCCAATTTAGAATTCGTTTTCTTTTTTTATCTTGCTTCGATGGATGTTTTCTAAGCACAGAAAAGTTCAACATATTTATTTGTTGTAAGATCTCTTCTCCATTCATTACGACTGGAGGAGGTCTACGTTCAACTTTCCATCATGTTTCTTACTTCGGCGCCAACTATGATTCTCTAGAAGATAACATCGATATCTCATAAATGATATTTTTCCTCTTATCCCGAAGGACGAATTATCTTCTTTGCATATTGGGCATGCCTGATAACCTTTTGTACTCCACCCAGATAGTTCACCGTACGCAGGGAAGTCATTAATAGTCCATAATAAGGTGGCATATAGTTGAAAAAACTCACCAGTAACAGAATCATAAGTTCGCACACCAATTGTCCATAACTCTTTCAACTCTTCAATCAACGATTGTAAGTAAACATCAATTTCCTTTCCAAAAGATTTTAGACCAGGTATGAGCAAATACATGAAGAAGTTTGCTTCCTTCATGCATTTCCAAGCGGGCAAATTATAAGAAATTATCACCACAGGCCACATATTATAAGAAGTACTCATATTTCCAAACGGATTGAACCCATTTGAAGCTAATTCTAAACAAAGATTTCGAGGATCTAAAGTGAAATGAGAAAATTCATGATCACAATGTTTCTACCCCTCTACATCAGCTGGATGTCGCAATACATCATCCGTTTCAACTCGTTTATCTTTATGCCTTCTCATGTCAGAAGCGTCTTCTTTTGATGCAAACAATCATTTTAATCTCGGTATCAATGGAAAATGGCGCCATACCTTATGTGGTATAAAATGGCGCAATACCTTATGTGGTATTTTTTACATTGCCATCATTAACTTTGTACCAAGACTCACCACAAACGGGGCATTGTTGCAAATCTGCAAATTCTTTCTAATACAATACACAATCATATTTGCATGCATGAATAGACTCATAACTTAGGCCTAAATTACACAATTTTCGCTTAGCTTCATAAAAGGAAGTATATATAGTGGTGCCATCTGGAAACGCTGCTTTTAACAATTCCAATAACATGTCAAACGATTTGTTACTTCAGCCGTTGAGAACTTTGATATGCATTAACTTCACTAAAAAGTTCAAGGACGAAAATTGCAAACAACCAGGGTATAGTTCATTACGTGATTTAGTCATTAAATCCTCGAATAAGTCTGTGGTATCTCTTTCTTGACCATTAGAGGACATTTCATTCTCAATCCCTTCTTCATTTGCATCTTCATTTTCAATTGGAACTTGTAGATTGTTTATAAGATTCAACATCTCATTTTCTTCGACAGCATTACCTTTTATACTATCTACTTCAACATTGTGTATTGAATGAGTTGCATGACTTTCAAAACCTCTAGATAAGTTTACTGGCTCTCCATAATATACCCATTCACAGTATGAGGGAGATATTCTATATGTTAATAGATGTCATTCCACGATATCTAATTTTTCCCAAATTGAATTCATACTATTCTTGCATGGACATCTTATTCATCCAGAATTATTAACATGAAACTTCGTCATATCTAAAAACTGGGATACTCCTTCTCTATACTCTACGGATAACTTATTCCTTATTTTAATCCATTTTTTATTCATCCTTAAAATTAAATCTTTTCTAACCAACTTATAATCCAAAATAATAACCTGTATTAAGCATGAATTTTGATTAATTTAATAAATAATTTGATCAAAAGACAAAGAACACAGCCAAATTCGATCATGTTTTCTAGATCAAGATTTTCTAGACCATAATTCTTACAACTTGTAGATAGATTCTCATAGCTTCCAAAAACATCTCTATCGGCGGGGATTGAGGACAACAATTGCAGAAATAGTAACCATTGCACAAACAATAGCTTCCAACTTCAAACAATTGCACAAACCAATAATGCTAAATTCAAACAATATGTCTAATTTTATATCGAAAGAACCAATATTCTAGGACATCTATTATTAAAGGATATTCTGAGATATCAAATATAGCTCATTAAATAAAACAATAAATTATCATTCCATATCTCTATGGTTGAATCCTGATCCAATGATAGTTGAATTCAAAAGAATTTTATATCCAAAAATGCATATAATTCAACTCAAGGCATAATAACTCACTCAACTCAAGGCATGTTAGGGGCCCAAACGGCCTCATAGTTTGTAGTATTAATTCTTCAATATACCTTATATTTATTGTACTAAAAAATTATTTAACATCCACATATATATATATATATATATATATGCATGAAAGAAGCTATATTTGCTTGACACTAATTTAACTATAAAGGTCTTACTAGGGTTTTTCTTTTTGAAGATTTTATTTTATAGAATTACTTGGGTTTAAGTTTGGGCTTGTATTTTTAAAATGCTCATTCACATTTTCCAATTTTTATTAATTTGTTTCTAGAGATTTAGTAATAGAAAATTTAATTAAAATTGAAGATCAAAGTTGATGGGAAAGAAATTTAAATGACAAAATAGAGGAGCAAAAGCACTCTAGATTGACACTAGTAGTTACTTAACAGTAGTAATGAAGGTTAAATTTTAAGATGACCATTGATTTAATATGTTTCATTGATTTAAAAAAAATGGGAAAAATCATAGAAAATCATAGAAATAACAAAAATCATAGAAATGACAAAAATTATAGAAAATCATAGAAATGGCAAAAATCATAGAAAATCATAGAAATGGAAAAATCATAGAAATTAGAGAGAAGAGAACTCACGAAACGGCGGCCACGATGGCGAACGAACACCGACGACTAACTACGGCAACGCTTCACTCTCTGGACGGCGACCGACGACCAACGACGACGGACAAACCAAACGACAACGAATCTTCAAACCAAACGACAGAGAATCTTCGATCCACCGACGACAACACTTCAATCTCTCGGACGAATGACGACGGCACAATGCTTCACTCTTCCGGACGACGAATCTCACTCTCTCGGATGGACGACCCGACGACAGCAGCGGCGGCCAAAAACTCTCCTAGGGTTTGAGAAATTGGGCAGAAAAGAAAGGCAGTAGGCGATTTGCCAGATCTGGAATTTATAGCAGATCTCCCGATGCACATCGATGGTCGTCGGGAGAACCGTCGGGAGTTACCAATAACTCCCAACGATTAAATAACCCGTCGGGTGTTACAATAACTCCCAACGGGCAACGTCAATCCGTCGGGAGATTGATCCATACCAAACAACTCCCGACGCGTCCCTCATGTCGTCGGGAGATACCCTATCTCCCTATGGCTAATTTACACGTCGGGAGATCCTCTTTTTCTTGTAGTGAATGTCATTGCAACGTGGAGCGACCGACCTCTAGGTCTCTTTCAAGGTGAAAGGTTTAGAGTCAGCACTAATTATTATGAGTGTGATTGATCACCTATTTTAAAATAGAAAAATGTGGTCTACTTAACCAAAGTTAGGTTCGAGGGTCGTTGAATGTATACTCGTTTGAAAACATCTGCAATACTCGTTTGAAACATCTCATTTTTGTTATCTAATTTATAAAAAAATGGTCCTTATTTGTAAAATAAGTTTTTATTTTATTGAAAATGTTTATTAAAAAAAAAGTTAATGAAATTAAATAAAATGCAACTAATGAATAGTTTTCAGATAAAGGTGTTCCCTTACGGTAAAGTTAAATATCTCAGTTAGACAGAACTTATTGCGTATAGTTAATTTTATTTAAAATTCATGATCAAACTTCGTATTATTTTAGAAATACAATTTAGAAGAGTGAAATGGAGGTTGGGGAAAGATTGCCGCCTTAAATTTTATTCTCGCTTCGTTTTTTCCTTTTCTTTCTTTTCTTGTTTTTCTTTTATTTATTTTAGTAATTTAAATAAATTTTCAAAAAAATCAAATTTTGTTTTCCTTTTATTTTCTTTTGTTTCCTGCTTTTATTTTGTTCCATTTAATTTGTTGAAAAATATCAAATTCCAAGTTTTGATTTAAACCCGAAGCTACAATAGTAGTCTTATGCGTTCCTATAAAACTATTGTAGTTGCACTAACTATCATGGCGATGTACTAATTGTTGTAGTCGAATCTATTGCTACATTAAAATAAATGTTGCACCATAGGTATTGCAATAAAGATATTGTAAATACATCACAGTACAACCGTTGTATTTAAATCTCTATCATACACTTTACTAAACATTGTGACCAAACTACTGCAATTTGTATCAACAACAATGGTTTGGTCATGTGTTACTAGAAATGTTGCAGTGTTATAATTGTTTGCAACATTTGTCAAACTGCTGCAAAAAATTTGTTGAAATAAACATATTTTCTTGTAGTGTGGTTATGTGTTCAAACTCAACAAGGCCCTCTATGGAGTCAAACAAGCACCATGCATTGTGTTTGGAGGAATGTCTCAAGCGATGGTAGAACTCTTTGTGAAACAAATATAGGAAGAATTTGAAATGAGCACGGTAGCAGAATTATCCTACTTTTTGATGTTCTAGATTAAACAACTTGATGAGGGAATTTTTATCCTTTTGAGTAAATATGAATATTGTCAAGAAATTTGACCTTGAAATGACGAGTACCAAACGAACCCTTGTCTCCACTCATGCAAAAATTTCAAAAGATACTGGTGGGACTCGGTTGATGAGAAGCTGTACATAAGTATTATTGGAAGTTTGCTATATTTAACACCCAGCAGACTAGATATTGCATTTTTTGTTGGTGTTTGCGCCAAATATCAATCTTGTCCAAGAAACAGTCACTTTCTTAGTTCTAAAAGAATAATTAAGTACACCAGTGGCACTAGTGATTATGATTTATTATACAATTTTGATACAAGTGATTGAGTTAACTATTAACGAGCGAAAGCAATTTAGATCTTAATTACTCGAATTAGGTTAATTTCATGAAATATGCATGCAATTTAACACAAATTAAAGGGATTAAGAATACAACCTTTGTAGCTCCAAATTGATTCTCGGTTTCAATCGAATCTTCTTACGAATGGTTCGTAGACTAACACAAGAGTCTTCTCGACTATTCTCTAGCCTTAGAACGAGATGGTGGGATCCGATGAGTGACCAATTTGGAGAGAAATTGAACAAAGGTTTGAAAGAGAATTAGGATTAGTTTTTTTTCAAAATCTCATGAATTTTCAATTTTTCCAAGAGAAGTAAAATTCATAGAACTCTTCTATTTTAAAGCAAAAACATGCAAATCATGCAATTTTTTAGTTAATGAAAAATTGACACTCAAAATTCTATTAACTCTTTAATGAAAATTAGTGGGATTAGTGTCTTCAATTGGAATCAACATCTAGCAATAACAGATGAATCTTGGATTTTTCCACTACGATGGTCAAGAGGTCAAAGTTTGACTCTCTCTATAGTCAACATTTTGACTTTTTTTACTCTCAAAGTCAAAAGTCAACATTTTGATTTTCATCTAATTTTGACCTAGTCAACAATTTTGACTTTCAATCCAATTTTGACATCTTTAATTTAAAGTTAATTTAAACAACTAATTTTAATTTAAACCATACTAATCCTGATCAATTCTAATTGATCATTTTTTAATCCCAATTTAGAAAATTTTAATATTCAAATCTTATTTAAATATCTTTTTCTCTCTTTATATGTGTATTTCATAATTAAACATTAGGTTAAATATATCGGATATATTCAACACTATACTCCAAAAACCAAATTCGAAAACTTTGAACTCGTTTGTCACTTTGTTCTAAGGTTTAGTTCGATATGAGCTAGTAGAGGGACCTAATGAACCTACAGATCATGGGCTCCAACGATCCGAAATTAATCGGCTAAACTCTTTAACCTAATTAACCAACATTCGCAACTATCGACTCACTCCAGTAAAGCCTAGTAGTTGCACTCCCCTCACTATAGATAAATTTCTGTCTACTTGATATAACAATAATCAGTAAGTCAACCATTCACAGGTTTATTCGTAATAACAGTTGGATCAAAGGTTATTTTACCCCCAAGATTACATCTTGCTACTTAAGTCCTACTAGTCCTCTAATGAACAATTGATTTGTGATCCAATCACTAAGTCGGGTCCCTTTCGTGTCAATGAGAGAGTGAAACCTCTTGTTCAAGACACATAGTCAGCACTTAAGAGAACAACCTCTCAACTATCCCTAAAAGTGAGTAGGAGTGAATTTCGTCTTGCACTTTATGTCCCCAAATATCTACCCGGTCTTACCCCTGAAATGGGGAGCTTATTGAGTCAGTATTGATGAATCAACCATCACCCATGCAAATCTAAGGATAATCCTGAATAAACAGGAGTTCATAGTTAGCTCAGGATTAAGGTCAAGTTATCTAGGTCATCGGTTTGAAATAGTCAGTCTTAAACAGTAAACAGTGTTATAGAGTGAATTTAGACTTTTTTTTAAAAAAAAAAATTGAGCAATTCATATATTCAATAACAACTTTATTGAATAAACCTCAATAATAACTTTATTGTAAATAGAATAAGTTTAAAGATTACAAACTACGAGTTTTAGGACATGCGACCTAACAATAAGTAGCTCTTTAGTTGGCTACTATGATGCTGACTGGGTCGGGAGCTCTAAAGATAGGAAAAGTACATATGAAGGATGTTTCTTCCTGGACTACAATTTGATTTCTTGGTTTAGTAAGAAACAAAATTGTGTTTCTCTGTCAATAGCTGAAGGAGAATACATTACAGCAGGTAGTAGCTATACCCAATTGATATGGATGAAACAAATGCTCTAAGAGTATAATGTCCTATAAGATGTCATGACTCTTTTCTGTGACAACATGAGTGCAATTAAATATCCAAAAATCTGGTTCAACACAGTCGCACTAAACACATTGATATAAGACATCACTTTATCTGTGATCTTGTGAAGAGTAAACAGATTATGTTGAAACATATGTACAAAAAAAAAAATCAAATAGCAGACATTTTTACAAAGGCATTAGATGTAGCCTATTTTGAGGCCCTGAGAGCTACTTTGAACCTATGTGTTCTGAAGACATGAAAATTAACCCAGTGGGTCGGTCTGAGATGTCACTTGGCCAATCTAGCTTGGAAGCCCAAGTGGTTAATTAATGTTAACTGTATAAATTACAATTGGTGAAGACATATGGAAGTTTAATCGGTGTTTAAGTTCAAATTTTCTTTTGAATTTAAATTATTTTCAGATGAAGTGTGATAGGTTTTTACACGAAATCACTGCTACTCTTTGCTACCAACCATTCCAAAGCAGTTATTTGGATACGATTTTTGTGATTTCCCTTCAAATGGTTAACACTAGACAAGGAACACACACTTTCGATAGCAAGATGGTGAGGAATAAAGAAAAAACGAGGAGAAAGTGACATGTCAAAGAAGATGTTCCTTTGCCTACAATAAATAAATATGGTGTTCGTGTGCATGGACTAACTAATGCAAAGGAATAAGTTAGAGCTCCTCCTCCTTCGGAAAAAATAAGGCGGTCAAGAGCCAGTCAGTTTGTTGAAACAAAAGGGAAAGAGAAGTTAAGTACTTCGTCTCTCACATTGACTGACCTTTTTGGGTTTGGAATTGAAATTTTTTCGAAGAAAGAAAAATCCTCATCTAGTGATTCATCTAGCCATATGCATGAGTTTATTGCCTTACCTAGAAATCCTAGAGATACCCTCGATTCGTCTGTAGATGTTCAAGCTGAAGTTAGGGTTCCTGAAAGTAGGATTGTGGTTGATCATAATTCTGTCTCTAGTTCTGACAATGTTAAATCTATTTTACCTTAATCCAATGTGCTGGTTGAAGAAAATGTTGTTGTTCCTGGTACTTCTGAGATGGAAAAGAGTGTTTGTTTGTATCTGATGAGAATGATTTGCACGATCTTGTTGATAAAGTGGTTTCTGAAATGATAACTTCTATACATTGCCTATAGTTGGTACTGTGAAAATCTTGTTAAGAATGTTGAACTTGATGTCTTTCATGAAACCGTACAACTTGCTAAGGAGCGTGTTAATGCTCTTCTTGAGATAGTTGCATTGACTGACCAAGGAAATGGGAATGATGATGCGGTTGATGACCCAATGACTTTGAAAAATGTTGAGTGTTTAAAATATATTGATCTGTCTAATGTTGTCTGTGAATCTAGTGATCTGAATACTGAGAAAGCCCCTAATTATGTCCAAGAATCTGATCCTAATGATGATATTCCTCTGCCTTAACTAACTTGTAAGAAAAATGTGAATGTTAAAAGTGTTGATGGTGCATCCTCTGAGACATCTGAGTCTGAGTCTCATTAGTATGAATCCAAGGATGACCTTGATTCACTAGAGAACTGAGAATTGAAGATTTCATCTGATGATGACAAGTCTGTTCAAAATCGTATTACTAAAGCCTTAAATAATTCCAAAGGAAAGAAAGTTGTCCTTCTAAACCTACTACATTGAATGCTTCATATGTTCCATTATATGGTGTTTCTTTTCATACTGAGTTAAGGGCTAGTATATGAAAATTTGTGGTTAAGAGAAAAATTATGGATGAAAAGGAACTGTTAGATAGAGCTCAAGACTACTTCGACCTTGTGGATTTGATTCTACAAGCTCAACTTGATAGAACTGTGCTAAACTTGGGACCATTCTGCCCTCAAATTGTAAGAGAATTTATTGTCAATCTTTCTCCAAAGTTTGACAATCCTAATACCCCTAATTTTCATAAACTTCATGTGCGAAAGCATCAATTCATCTTTACTGTTGATCTCATTAATAAATATCTCAATAGAACTATTCCTGCTGATGTTTCTAAAAAGTGACCATCATTGAGAGAGTTAGAGTTTGAATTAACCAGTGGGGCAAGGTCATCTTGGCCTAAGAAGGGTCAATTGTCCACTGCCATTATGAATACTAAATATGTTGTGCTTCATAGGATTGGGATCTTCAACTGGTGTCCTTCCTCACACAAATCAGATCTTTCTATTTCTCTCCCTACATTGTTATATCATATTGGGATTGGATCTCCTTTCAACTATGGAAATTTTGTACTTAATTAGATCAAGCGCCACATCAGATCTGAAACCTTGAAATTATCTATCTGTTATCCTCATTTAATTTTTGGAGTTTTGCTTGCTCAAAAACCAAATTTGATCATTGCTACAGAACCTGTTGGTCTTACTCCTGCTCTCATTTCAATTCATCCCAAACTTCTACCAAATTATCACGTTCTAGATCTAGTTGCTCCTTCTTCTGCTACCTATGTCGATGGTCTCAATCAAGTTTTGATTGAATATTCTTTTGGAAGTCAAGTTTTGCATCATCTTTCAAATGAATCCAAAGATATTGATGCTCAGAGGCTTCAGGAGCGACAAACGATTGTAGAAGGGATGTTACAGATGAAGCATGTAACATTGGTCAGGTTTGTTGGGGCGTCTTCCTCTCAATCACAGGACTAATTTTTTTAAACATAAAGGGGAAGACTTTGTGGTGGTAGTGTTGTGTTTGGAGATTTGAAGGAAAGCTCTGCTTGTTTTAGCTTGTTCCGTTTTGGTTCTTAGTTTTAGATGAATCTAGTGTTGGTTATTTGATGATTTTTTGTTCTGTATTTATCTGGCTAAATGACTTTGTTTCTTTTACTTCTGTTGTAAAGACTTTTGCATATTCAGTTGTTACTAATATTGTCTCAACTTTATTTCTGACATTCAGTATTTTGATGACTTGTGAGTTGGGCTCTATGTGAGTCATTATAATAGTTGGATTATTATAGATAAGTACTATATTGTAATTGCTTAACTCTTTAATATTAGTTGATTATCTTTCTTGGGCACACTGCCTCTCAGACGTAGGTAGTTTATCGTCGAACTGGGTTACCAATTCCTGTGTGTTTTTACTTGTTTTCTTGTTGTTGATATTTTGTTGTTACCATGCTTGTATGTTCTTTCCATTTAACATTTGTATTTTGAGTGACTAGTCATCCTATCGCGTTTTTCAGATATCAAATGAATGTTAATTCGTGAAAAGAAGAAGATTTAGAAATTAAAGGAAAATATTTTATCAATTATTTATGTTTTCAAAATTCAAACTATTGCTTATTTTTTAATTCAGATTTCTTAGGTTAATGTTATTCAAGATCTAGTTATTTTATCCATTATTTTTTATATATTTTTCATGATTGGATTATTGTATTAAGTTTAGAAGATAATAAATTATGCATGTTTAAATTCCATAAAGTTTGGTATAGTAAATTATATATTTATTATCTTCTATGAGTTATGTATAAATCACGTGAATAGTTTAAAGTATGTATTTATTTGTGATTATTTTATTATGATATCTACGGTGTAAATAATTTGTTCGTCACCAAAGTGGCCAAATTAGTAAGTGTAAATTCTATAGATATCAAATTAAAGTTAACTCAATTACTCATGTTTGTGATTGTTTTATTGTGATATATCTATGTTATGAATAATTTGTTAGTCACCAAAGTGGCCAAATTCGTAAGTCTTATGGATATTCTATTGATAGTGTTTTGCAAATTAAGGTGATAAATTATTTGTGATTATTTTGTTATGATATCTATATTATGAATAATTTGTTAGTCACGAAAGTGGTCAAATTAGTAAGTTCAATATATATCAAGTAAAAGTTAAATCAATTACTCATGTTTATATGATACTGATAAAGGAGATAATATTATGAAACATTAGAGATATTATCACGAGTATATAAATTTTCATTATTATAAAACATTTTGAATCACACAAAGGTTGATTAGTAGTTTTATAATTTTGAACCTTATTGTGGTTAATTGGGGTATTTGATTAAATATTTTTAGTATGTCCAAAGATAACTAATGTATCTAATTTGAATATTTTGATTACCAGTTATGTGAAATTAAATTTAGCACAAATTATGTATAAATGTTGTATATTGTATCTTCCAAAGAATAACTTCAATATATGCTAATGATTATCTATTGTTATATGAATTTACATCATATATTTAAGTTTATTTTTCAAAGCAATAATGTATAAACATGTTTATTCTGTATTTGCAAGTATCTGTCTCCATTTCTCTTCATTCATAAGCTACATCTATAATTAAGTTTAATGTACTCAATTTCTCTTATTAGTACAAACAAATTTGATTCTATCTTTGCATTTTGGATCTTGATTTAGTATTTTAAGTGAGAAACCTGCTACACTTACTAATGCTAGCAATGTTAAGGATAGATCTTTCTTAAAGTTTGGGAAAGATCAAATAGATTAAACCTAATGTTTATGCGAATAAACTAAAAATGTCGAGGAGTTTATGAATTTGTGAAAAATTGTTCTTAGTATGAGTCGACTGATAAATCACTTACTAGAACACTAATGAGTACCTTAATCGCCATTAAGTTTGATGGTTCTTGTACTATGTATGAGTATATCTAGAATGAAATCCTTCTAAATTTGAATTTTACTGATCTTGGAACTTGTGTAGATTGTATCAAGGGAAACAAACAAAACACATAGTTAATAAAGTAGTCACTAGAAGCTCACAGCTTCTTGAAATTACACATTATATTAGTGGGTCTTTTGACGATCCATTTTTTGTGGATAAAATTATTTTATTGTCTTTATTGATGATTTTTCACATTATGGATATATCTACTTGTACATAAAAATTCTCAAATGATAGATGTCCTAAAGATATTTATCAATAAAGTTGAAAGACAATTAGATAGAAAGGTGAAAATTGTATGGTCAGATAAAGGTGGTGACTATTATGAGAAATGTGATGAGAATGGGTAGTGCCCTGGTCCATTTGCTAGATTCCTAGGAAGTCATGATATATGTGCTCAATACATAATGCCAATAACACCACAACAAAAATGGTGTTGCAGAAAAGTATAATCGTGCATTAATGAACACAATTAAAAGTATGTTAATTAATTTATCTTTACCCATATCTTTATAGACGTATGTTATTAAGAACCGCTTAATACTTATTAAACTGGGTTTCTAGTAAGTCAGTTTCAAAGACACCTTTGAACTGTGGACAGGAAGGAAATCCAGTTTGACGCACTTGCATGTTTGGGGTCGATTTCTTCATTGATTATCCAAAAAAATCGAAAGGGTATAGATTTTATTATCCTAGCCGCTATATGAGAGTAGTTGAAACTAGAAATGCAAGGTTTATTGAAGATGGTAAAATTAATGGGAGTTTGGAACTATGTAAAGTGAAAATTCAAGAAGTTGGGGTAAAAAAATCATTCATTTATAATTTCTTCTCAAGTTGTTCCTGTAATTGTTGACTCTGTTAACAATCCACAAGAAGAACAAATTAACGAACCGCTTAATGGTATTATAATGAATGAACCTATAATGGAAGAACCACAAGAAATAGAATTAAGAAGATCAGTTATTTCTTTTGCCTATATGATTTATTTGCATGAGTCAAAATTTGACTTAAGTATTGATAAGGATCTAATTTTGTTTTCACAAGCCATGAAATACTAAACGATATAGGGCTAGACTCGTTGTCAAAGATTATCCTCATAAAGATGGTATTGACTATAAGGAGACTTTTTCTCCTGCCTCTAAAAAGATTCATTAAGAATTATTATGGTTTTAGTTGCTCATTATGACTTAGAGCATCATCAAATGGATGTGAAAAAATTACTTTCCTAAATGAAAATTCAGATGATGAAGTGTTCATGGATCAACCATAAGGTTTTGTGGAAAGGAACATATAATGTGTAAGCTAAAGAGATCAATATACGAACTCAGACAAGTTTCCCAATAACGTTTTCTTAAGTTTAATGATACTATCACATCTTACGGATTTAAAGAAAACGTCGTTGATCGATGTATGGATCTAAAGATCTGTGGGAGTAAGTTATATTTCTTGTTCTGTATATTAATGACATCTTGCTTGGCTACTAATAACTTTGATTTATTATGTCAAACAAAAGAATTTATCTCTAAAAACTTTGAAATGAAATATATGAGAGGCATCCTATGTGATTGAAATTGAAATATTCCTTGATCGAGCACACATGAATGGTTAGGATTGTCTCATAAAATATATATTAATAAAGTTTTAGAGAGATTTAAGATGGATAAATGCTCTTCTAGGATAGTTCCAATTCAGAAGGGAGATAAGCTAAGTCTCATGCAATGTCCAAATGATGAACTGGAACAAAATCAAATGCAAATCATTCTTTATGCTTCTATTATTGGAAGCTTAATGTATGCACAAACTTGTATCAGACCAGACATCATCATTTTTGTTGTTAGTATGCTAGATAGGTACCAAAGTAATCCAGGAATGAATCTTTGGAAAGTTGCAAAGAAAGTGTTAAGGTATCTGCAAGGAATGAAGGATTATATGCTTACTTACCGAAGATCTGGTCATCTTGAGGTGATTGGATATTCATATTCAAATTTCGCCAAGTATGTGGATAACCTGAAAAATCCACATTTGGTTATATGTTCCTATTATGTGGAGGAGAAATTTCATAGAAGAGTGCAAAGCAGTTTATCATCGTTGCATCCATTATGAAAGTTGAAGTTGTAGCATGTTTTAAGGCTACAGTTAATGGTCTATGGCTATAGAACTTTATTTCAGGACTTGAAATTGTCGACAATATTGTCAAGCCACTGAACATTTATTGTGATAATTCTCCATCAGTCTTTTTTTTAGAATGAAAAGTATTCAAAAAGGTATTAAATTAGTGTAATTAGAATACTTTGTCGTTAAAGAAGAAGTTTAAAAACAAAGAGTGTCAATTGAACACATTAGCACAATCTTGATGATTGTAGATCCACTAACTAAAGGATTGTCACCAAATATATT
Source organism: Benincasa hispida (assembly GCF_009727055.1). Taxonomy (NCBI): domain Eukaryota; kingdom Viridiplantae; phylum Streptophyta; class Magnoliopsida; order Cucurbitales; family Cucurbitaceae; genus Benincasa; species Benincasa hispida. The sequence continues at coordinate 46,147,311 of NC_052353.1, forward strand.
TAATGAACATGTCGAATGTATAGGCATAAGATACCATTATTGATATTATGATTATGTTATTTGACATCCCGAGCTCATTTATTGAATGTTTCTTATTTTATCCTACGGTCCTATTTCTTATGATTGGTATATATATAAATGAATTACGTAAATTAGATAGGATATTGTCTTTGATAAGCACACTTATTGTTGAATCATTATTGATTATCTTTTTTTATAGATTAATGTTATATGAAGAACTAATTTTGTGATACATGGAAGGGAGTATGTTAATACAATGATGTATGACTGTCATGCTCCTTTAATAGTTTCTTTGACTTGACATTAATATCATGATATGAAGATAAAAATTTATCTTATCTACGCATTATGTTTATGAACGTATATGGTAAATAATGTCAAATGGGCTAAGTGGGACAATGTTAGATTAATTTTAAATTTGATTATTATAAATGTGGCCCACGTGCATTATCTTCCATTTTATTTGTTGGGCTTATTATTTTATTGAGCCAATTAAGTGCTCGTTTGGATTGCCTTAAAAAAGTGTTTTTCTTTAAAAAAAAAACTGTTTAAAATATACTCCAAAAACTATTTTTAGTAAATGCCAAACATTTCATTTTTTTTCAAAATGACTTATTTTTTAAATTAAATACTTAAAAATATATTCCAAACACACCATAAGTAAAAGATAGTTATCTAATTAAACACCCTAACGGGAGATGTCTATGAAAAGATAAAATCCTAGGGATTGGTTCTCTCTCCGACTCATTAAAGTAATTCTTTTCTCCTCATTAAGAAACCTAATTAAATTCTAAAAGAAGGTCAAGAGAGAAAAACACGATCCCTTAGAAGATCATTATCATGCATCATTGTATGTTATTCTAACTTATACTATTTGAGAAAATCATCTAATTTTAAAATCTTAGCATTTATTGTTGTATACAATATTAGGGTTTTGTTATATAATCTTGAGGTTAAAACTTTCACAATGTTCTCCCAAAAATAATGACCTCTTTAAAAATTTTATTGTTGCATTCCAACAAAATATACCATAAAATAAATCTAGGGATGTTTTCCCTCAAAACTGAACTGTCTCGTTTTTTTTTTTTTCATGAAAATAATAAATAGGCCTAGAGGTCGTCCAAATTGAATGACTAATTTTTCCCTTTTTGGAAACAATTAGTTTAGTATAATAATGCATTAAAAGTATGCTTAATTCGATTGTAATTGACGTGTCATTTTTTTCTAGAACTTTTAAGAAGTTTAAAGATTTGATGAGATTGTTATCATACTATAAAAATAAATATATAAACTTATTAAACTATAAAAATAAATAAATAAACTTACTTTGTGCCTTCATTATTGTAACATCTCACCTACCATATTTTTACAACCATATTCTAATTGTCTCGTGAGTGTGACGAGGGCCTTTCTCCAACTAGTTTCATTTTCCTATCCTTACAGTTACTCTAAAAGAAAAATTAAGATAGTAACCATTTTGTATTTTGTATTTTTGTTTTTTAAAATTAAACTTATGGACACTACTCATATCTCCAAATTTCTTCCTTTATTATCTATTTTTCATCAATGGTTTAAAAAACCAAACCAAAATTTGAGAATTAAAAAAAAAAAAAAAGTAGCTTTAAAAAGTTGTTTTTATATTATTGGAATTTAACTAAGAATTTAATCATTGTAGTTAAAAAGTAAATCATGATAAGAAATATAAATGATATATAGGCTTAATTTTCAAAAACAAAATCCAAAAACAAGATGATTACCAAACGGAACTTAAATTAAATCACACTTTTAAGTATATTCCTTAACGTTCAAGTATCATTTAAAAAATGTCTTTAGTTTTCTATATATTTATAAACAATGAAAATATCAGCTTTCTCTACTTTCAATTTTCTATATACAATTCTTTTTTGAAAATGTTAACTAATCTATTATATAAAAAATTAGTGAAATTTTGAAAATTTCAATGTGTCTAATAGATTAGTCAAATTTTAAAAATTTTGAATAAATTGAAAGATCTGCTAGATTTATATATATATAAAAACCCTTTACCAAATTGGGAGCTATTATATATAGTGGGATTGGACATTTTGCACAAAATAAATACAATTTTCAAACTCAAATGATCATTAAAGGATGGTTGATAATTCTATATAATGCTATTTTTGCTTCCTAGTGGTCACTCCCTATTTTATGGTATTCTTGGGGGATAAATTATAGGCTATGATTCTATTGTTGTTCAACATCCTCTCCTTTCTTAGTGGTATGGTTGGAGTGATTTTTAAATTATTTAAAATCATTTTTATCATGTTTAAAATTTTTATCATTCAAATTAACTTTGAATTGAAAATTGACTGATTAAAAATAATAATATGAATCACTTTCAAATATGATCTTAATTATTTGAGAGCTCATCGAATTGAGCTTTGTTCTTTGTTTGTTGTTGCATATGTAATCTTTCTTTGTTGACAACAGCTTTGTCTTGTCTTTGCTCCTCTTCTTTTTAATTATTTGGTGTTTTGAGTTTTAGTATTTCTTTAACTAAGAAAAGTTTTAAAAAAATAAATAGTCAATTTAATTCTAACTATTTTTATTCTTTTTTATAAAAGTAATTCATCAAAAACGTATATTTCTTGGATAAATATCTACATATTGATATAGATAGATATCATTACGAATTGTTTGGTTTAAGATTTTATAGATGTCTAGAATAAAGAATGCCTAGGAATAAGATATCTTAAGATGACTTTACTTGGTTATGTATAGAAATGGAAATAGAATGTCTAGGGATGTGTTATACTTTTTTATGCAATTATAAAATATAAAATTAATAAAAATTAATTCAATAATTAATCTTTGTTTGTTAATTTATTTTTATGCATTAAGTTATTAAATCAATTTTAAACCATTAAATTTTAATTAAATTTATTCACTCACCCTCCCGTTTAATATTTTTGTAGTTTTGTTAGTTGAAGAGTTAGTTAGCTATTTGTTTAATGTCAATTATAAGTCTTATATATATACAAAAGAAGTTGATATAAACTAATTGATTTTAATCATCAAACAATGTTTTTAATTTTAAAAATAGTTATAATTATAGATTAAAGCTAGAAGTACAAGTGGACAAGGTTGTTTAATTGAAAAATTAATTTTTTTATTATTAGTTAATTAATTAATATTTTTTAAAGATTAACCAATAATTTTAATAAATAATTTATGATGTTAATATATATTACCAATTAAAAAATATTTAAGTAAATATAATTATGGTTATTCATATTTTTTTAAAAGATTATGGTTTTTCATATTAATTCATAACAATAGAATAAATTATTATATTAGCATTTTATTGAAAAAAATTAATTATATTTTAATTATAAATTTATTTAAACATATTTATAAAAATTAAATAAATCAACCAATATCAACCAATCAGAAAAACAAATAAAATGAAAGGATAAAAGGTAAGAGAGAGAGAAAAACCATTGCAAATGAAGAATCTCCATCTACTTGGGTGTTTATGAAAAGCCTTCATGGATGAGAAAATGAAATGTCTTGGAATAAGATATTCTCATTTCATGGTTGAAAACTTGTAGCAAACATGGTAATAAAATATCATTTTTCATTCCTACCTCTTATTTTCATGAATCAAACCGGCCATAACCGTTAGCAATGCATTTCTAAATTTATAAAAGTAAAAACAAAAGGATGAAATTAATTTTAACATCTTACATGCTATATTTGAAAAAGTATATTCTCTTTTCTTTGAAAAAAACTAAAAGAAATAAATATTTATAAAGTGGTGTTACATATTTAAAAACATTTAGTATCTTACTGGTTTATTCAATAATAATTTATGTTAAAGCTAATATGAGCATAGTGTTAAGATATACATTTTCTTATCCAAATTATTGTACTAAAAATAATAACAATATATTATATTATGTTCTTCTTAAAAAAAAAAAAAAGAAAGAAAGAAAGAAAGAAATGGAGCTAAAGTTAAAAACGAAAAGGGAAAAAAAAAACATTTTTCTGGTCGGATTTATTTTGGAAATGCATAAATTGTGATTAATATGGGTATTTTTTTTTTTTTCTTTTTCTTTTTTTACGTGGAAGATGACCCATCTTAGATGCGTGGAGATGGAAAACGTTACACTCGTTTTAACTTGGAAGATGGAAATCACATCATGATTATCATCATTTTTGCAATATAGGGTGAGGAAATTATTAGTATATGTTTTATGTGAGTATGTTTATTTGTGCGTTAATCATATTATTAATTTTCAAAAATATATATTACAAATTTTTAAGACCCTATATATATATTGGCGATTTATAATTCTTCCATTTTACTAGACGGAATTTCAAGCAATTAGATTCGATTCACAAGAACCTCTAAATAACTTTCCAATAAAAAGGAAAGTCTAAAGTAAGTAAATGGTTATATATATATATATTTTCTTCGCAAATAAATACATTTTAATTTTATAAAAAAGATATGAATTTTGGAGAATAATATTTTTCATTGAAGATCTAGACAATCTGAAAATAGAATTTTTAAGATATGGGGTTCAAAGAAAATAGAGTTGTATTTCATATTTTCATATATGTGTTTAGTAGCAAATCTAGAAATTAAATTCTAATTTAAATAATTTTTCAAAATGTGTTTGAAATTATTTTAGTTACTCAATACATATTAGGTTGAATATAAATCATTACTTATTAAATTATGAACTTGTTTTATCTTATTATAGGACTGTTTTTAAATATAGAAAAATAAATCAAAATATTTACAAAATATAGTAAAATTTTAGAACAATCAATGATAGAGACTGATAAAAGTCTATCAGTATCATATCTATTGATAGTTCTAAAATTTTGCTATATCTTGTAAATATTTTTAAATGTTTTATCATTTGAAATAATTTTCCTAAAATTTTTGTATAACTATAATTTGATGATATCATATAATATATAATATGCAATATATTGCATTTTTTTAATTTAATAAAAACAATTAAGTTTATAACATCAAATAATATACTTCTTATTGTTTTTATTATTTTTAATATAACTTTACATTTTAAAATCTTTAATTCAAAATTAGGATATACTGAAACATAAAAAAAATTGTTTTCAGAATTTGCATAGTTTGAATCATAGAATCTAGAAAACAGTTTTTGAAATAGAATTTTAGTGGCCAACCAAATACATATTTACGAAACTCAATGAATCTAAAAACATAAAATATAATTTAAGTTGCCTTGAAAAAGAAGAAGAAGAAGAAAAAAAAAGAGTTACCTACCAAACAAGCCTTTATACATCCCTAAATCTTCAAGTAAGAGATAATTTTGACAAGAAATTGTATGTTCAGATATAATTTATGATGAATTTTTTTCCCCCGTTTTTTTTTTTATGGTACAATTGAGGGTCACTTTTTCCTGAAAACTTACTTTTAGCTTTTTATTTAATTTGTTTTAGAAAATATATTAAAAAATCAATACATTTAATGATTATTCTTTTTCTAAAAGAAAAATATTTTGACATTTAAATAAGTGTATATTTGTAATAAAAAAAACAAGGAAACTTTTTCAATTTATCTAAAAAAAGTAAAAGGAAGATATCAATTTCCATATATCTAAACTTTAGGGGTGGTATAAATTTAAATCATGAACTTTTAATTGTATAAATTTTTTTCTACCGAAGAAATCAAAGATTGATCCATTCATTCATTCATAACTAGAAGAAGGCATTGTATATAAAATACTTGTATCAACCATTATAGAAACAGAGAAATCAAAGGAAGATTCATCTTCCCACTTAGATCATCTCTGTTTCTAAGGATGGCTGATAAAATGCCGCTAAAGCCCATCAAACAAACATAATCATTCAACACCTAAAGGATAGTAAAACCAGGTACTAAACGGATGGAAATCCATGATGATAAGAAAATGACTTATTTTTTAACTTAAACACTTGAAAATGTATTCCAAATACACTCCTAAAAAAGAATCAATTTATACTCGTAGACAAAATTTCTTTTGAAAATTGTCCATACATTTATGTTAAGAGGCTGTTTGGAGGATCCTAATGGAATGAGTTTGGATTGTACTATAATCTAAAACGCAGGTTTGGATTGAACTTTGGATCCAATTTATAATTATTAGTTTATTATTTTCTTAATATTTTTAACCTAACTCTCTTCCCCACCGTTTTTGCATTTCATGATCCCATTTACGTTCTGCCTTCAATTCCTCATGCATTCCAACACTCCTCTTATTTTTAATAATTCTAATTACATTCTAATCTCCCAAACAACCCCTAACAATCTAAATTTATTCTTATGAAATTTTAAGAGTTTAATTGACTCAAATTATAAGTTTCACCTAATATTGATCAAACTAAATTTGGAGGAACGTGTATACTTATGAAAGTTTAGAGTTTAAATTAATAAAGTAAAAGTTTAGAATTTTAATTTATACTATCCAAAATGTAAAGGTATAAATTGATATTTATCTAATAATAAATCTTTTCCTACCGAGGATATCATAAGGTTCTCAAAAATTTCTATAAAGACTTGGGAAGTTCGAAAGAATATTTTTCTCTTTGAAATTTAATTAATTCTTCAGTTGATTTCTTATATTTGAAAACAATCCTCTACATAAAAGATAAGATAAAAAAGAAAAGTCGAAGTGACCCGAAAAAATCGATCAACCCAACCCAACCCTTAGGTTGGGTTATCAACTCATTTGGATTGGGTTCAAATAAATTAAAATTTTATGGGTTGAGTTGGTTCATAGGTTCACCTAATATGACCTAAACCAACCCGAACTTATTATTAACTTTAAAATATTTTTTTGTTACTTATAACACAATTTTTTATACATATATTGATTTTAATTTTATTCAATTCTAATATATTTTTTTAATACTTTATTCTTATTCTTCAACCATTTGTAGTTTTTTTTTGCATTTTAGGAAGAAAATTTTCCCTATATAAATTAAAATTGAGTTATTAATCTTAATTTAATATATGAAAATAATTAAATTAGATTTTTACATATTTATTTAGAACAAAATTTTAAATAAATAACCCGAACCAATCCAATCCAAATACTTTATGGTTGGGTTGGTTCCTGGATTGGGTTGGTTCCTTGAACCCCATAATTTGCTAACCTTATTGCTTCCATTTTCTATTTCTTAAAGAAACATTTTCAAAATTGTGTGGAAACTTGCGAAATAACAAGATCAAAAGTTTTTTTCCTTGATCCTTTTATAAGTGTTTTTTTTTAAAAAAAAAACATAAATAAAAAAGCTATGCCATCATAAATTATTGGACGTTGATATTATGGAGAGTGAAACAAAACCAAAGATTATTTGATAAAATTATCAATATTTGTATTTTATTCAGAAAACTGTTTCTCATTTTTGCTCCCACCATCACAAGAATCGATCTGCTGTCAGTTGAAATCGATCACGCTCTTCAAAAGAATCGAGCATCGCTTCTGCATGAATTCCAACAATAAAATCTCCACTCTCCATAACCAAATTCCCCCAAGTTTCAAGAACAGAGAAACGCTAACCAGAGAACCCCAATGGAGATCTTCATTGTCGTAATGGGACACGAATTCGCCATAGAAATAAGCAATCAAGAACAAATCATCGGTATCAAGAGCAAAATCGAACAGTTCATCGGCATTCCCATCGAATCCCAAACCCTCTCTGTTTACGGTTGCGAATTAGTCGACGAACTCAACATGGAGGATTATGATCAATTCATCTCAGACGGTTCGCGAATCGATCTCTCGATCCATCAAATAATCGCACCGCCAAACGAGTTTCCGATCACTATCGAATTCTCCGGCCAACGGCAAAACATCGACATCGACAAGACAGAGACGGTTCATAGTTTAAAGCAGAAAATCCAGATAATCTACGACATACCGATTCAAACAATGTCGCTATTTCACTCCGGCGTGGAATTAAGCGAGGACTGCCGGAATCTGAGCGAATTTGGAATCGGTGAATTTTCGGAAGTGATCTTGTTTTTGAAAACGATGAATCGCTGTTTGAGTGATTCTCCATGGAAGAAGGTGAGTTTCGTGGTGAAGACGTCGTCGAGCTTGCTTAATGCGGCGTGTATTCCGATGGAAATGAAGGATTCGAGCACCGTGAGCGACGTTAGAGAACTGCTTTTGGCCGGAAAAATTCTTCCCGACGATGAGTATTTATTTATTCATAAACAGAGGATTATGAGAGATAAGTGTAGTTTAAGATGGCATGGAGTTGAAAATGGCGATTTTCTCTATGTTTTTAAAGGCACCGTTAGCCGTGGTGAATTTTATTGATAAGAAATTTGTTGAAATATATATATATTATGATATAGTTAATTAAAATAATAAGATTTTATATCTTTACTAGTTTTGTTGTTTATTTATGTGCGTAAAAAGGAAAATTAGTTTAATTCATAAATAGAAAGTAATTAAAAAAAATTATAAATAGAAAGAAGTGATTACCGATTTTTATTCTCTCATCCTCCATAAATAGAAAGCATTAAATTAATGATTTGCGAATTTTTACGGAGATCTAAATAATGAATACTCAAATTATTTCCTTGTTAGCACTCAAGAAATACTACAATTTTATTTATTTGTATCCAAATATCGATTATTGATGAGTTGAAAAAAAAATGGAAGTCTAAATCTAATTTATTGTGTGTTTGTCCACTTATATAGTAAATAACTAAAATATTGTTTTTTATAATGAAAAATAATAATATTTTAGAATGAACTATTAATTTTTCTTTAAAAAAAAAACTATTAATTATTCAAGGGAGAAAACATTGCAACTCTACCACCTTGTATTATCTGGCTTGAAGACCATCCAACCTCTCTATCATTTGGATAGTCGAGATAGATTATACTTCAATTTTTATAAGTATATCCTTTTTGTTTATGAACTTTAAATTTTAAATTGATACAATTATTTTTTTGGATTAATTCATACACTTATAAAAGTTTGGTATAAATTGATATTTTTCTAAAAATTAAATAAAATTTGTATTAGATAATTCTCACCCTTGGAATAAAAAATTCTATATGTTTAGATGCTTCTACTTTCTATTTTTTTAGTATAACAATTACAAGATGGGAAATTCGAGAAAGATGATGAACCGTTGTTTAGTTCTTTCTGATTTAATTTTAGCTAAAAAAACAATGGCTTAAATTGTCCAAAGTATGGCGGATAACTATTTCAATTTTCACAGAAAAAAAAAACAAACAAACCAATAAAATCCCACATTGAAAATTCGTAACTTAATTTCTTTAGAAAAAACAATAAATTAAAATTTTGCAAAAGACCATGCTAGATGATTTACACAACTCAACCAAACAAAAAGATGAGATTGCTAGAATTTTGATATGTCAATTCGAAGAACATAATTAATAAATAAAACACCCAGTAACATCTCGATCTTCACCCCGCAATAGAAAAATAATAATAATAATTCCTACTAAAAATTGGTTAAAAATACAAATTCCTAAAAAGAAAAAGAAAAAGAAAAACCCTAATTTGATAGAAGGGGAAAAGCGCGGCTACTAGAAAAGAAGAATATCGGGACAAGTAAAGAAGAATCGGCGATCTTCAACATCATCACCATCATCGTCATCAAGCGGACAGAAAAAGATGTAAATGTGGGACCCATCTCGTACTCCGAAATCAACGAGCGAGATTCCATCGTCGTCCTGGCAGATCAGACGGTCACGATTGTGGTCAGGAATGAAGATCAGACGGTGAGAAGGGAGGTTGTGATGGGCAGTGATCTGAGTTCTAAGATCACAAACAGTCGCATCGTCTTCAACCTCAACGTAGAACAGAGAGCCAGTCAAATTTTGCACCACCAACTTCATCCTACGATTTTAGATAGTCAATTTAATTATTAATTATTAATAAGAAAGTGAAAATGGGAGGAAATGTGTTCATAATTGCTGCATTTTCGGTGGTTAGTTTGGAGATTCGAAATGTATGTGGTGTGGTATTCCGGAAATTAAGACTTTCTATATATATATATATATATTGTATTAAATACCAAATTAATAATACCTTCTAAATAAATTTACCTCTAATCTTTCTTATTTCTTTCTCTCACCAAAATTATTCGAACCATGTTTTTCTATTTCATTTTATTTTTCCATGCGAGATTAGTCCAATCCTAATTGACTTAACTTTACACGGTAAAGGTGGAAGATTCGATCATCCATTCCTACGATTATTGTACTAAAAAAATTAATGAATTTTCATTTGTTAATGCCTTTTGATCATTTAAATGGTCAATTCTTTATGGAAATTTCTTAAAATAAATTAAAATTCTATATTAATTAAGTTATTTAATTATTCATACATAAGGGTTTTAAGTAGCTTAAACATGTAAAATTATTCATATACAGTATCGTTATCCATGCATAAGAATTTAAAGTGATTTAAATACGTACATATTTATGTGTATAATAATAATGATAAATTGGGAAGGAAACATGGTCGGAAAACGTACTTAGCTGTCGATAATTTTGTCCCATTCCCTTCAAGGTCCTGCTCCATCATGGGGTAAAAATGGTCCTCTTTAGTCCCAATTTCCATTAAAAAAAAAATTGATGGCTATCAATTTCCATTAAAAAAAATTGATGGCTATCAATTTCCAGTAAAAAAAATTGATGGTTATCTAGAAAATATGTAGGTTTTTTCTTCTTTTTTTTAATGGTTATAGTGTTGGGAAATAGTTGTGGAGAGCAATATAAAAAAAATTATAAGGAAATTCGAACCACCAATCACATGAAATGATAATTGATGACTTTATCTACCAAACAATGTTTAGATTGAATAACACAAAGTTCGCACTGTATTAATACTTTATTTTTTATGCACTACGAGTGAAAAGCGAATTAAAAGGGAGATCTCTAAGAAGCGAGAACCAAAAACGAAATAGTAGGGTGAGCATTCACTTTAACTGCGCATGGGGTGTTGACTCTCAAACAATAATGACATCAATTTTTTTTTTCTTTTTTTGTCAAATCGAGTAGAGCTCAATTGATATTCGAGTGTGCTAAAATTACAAATTCCGTGGTACGAACTCCCTACTCCCGATTGTACTAAAAAAGTTGGAACCTTATACTTCTACAAATATGAAACACGGCAAAATGTCATTGTTTGTCCATTTAAAACAATTACAATTTTATATAAAGTGAATTTAGACACCCATTAAAGTTGATTGATTTATTGAATTATTAGATATATATTAAAGGACAATTTCATTGCAAGAAAACACCATTTATCTAACGCTCAAATTCGTCGGAAAATGATAAAAAACGCGTCAGGAGATCAACTCCTGACGCGAGAAACATCATTGTGAGTTTGGTCAGGAAAAACCACGAGAGAACGTCTCCCAACAACTAAAGCCCCACCATCAAGAGTTATGAAAAACTACAGATGCCTAGTATACATCGTCGGGAGATAGAAACTCCCGATAGTGGTAAATACACCATTGGCGGTTCACCTATCGCCCGACGATGTTCAATGCTGTCGGGAGATTGGTTCACTTTTTAAAATGAATCTCCCGATGACATTCTAGCTATAGGGAGATGGTTGAACTCCCGACGGTATATCAATGGTCATCGAGACATAGTTGTACTGCCTATTTTTTTTTTAAAAAAATGGATCTTAGTAACATAAAAATTCATAACATAAAAAATCATAACATTATTGAGCATATCAAATGTTTTCAACCAAAAAAAAAAATCGGTATATACTATTCTTTGTTACATAAAAGAGATAAAAGTTTGAAACATGGTCTATAAAACAAATATGTCTTAAGGAATACATAGAATAAAGTGTGATGACATCTCCAAATGACACCTCCAACAACATCTCAAAAACAGTAGTTTACCTACAATTATATATATCAATATTAAATATATGAAGAACTCTCAACTGTCACTCATTTGAAAACTAATCTCAACCCACCCCACACAACGTTCAAACTTCATGATAAACTTGTTGGGTTATATGTCCTAAAACCTCGAAGTTATATGATTTTTTGAATCAATGGTTGATCAATTTTATATGCAATAATCCATTACACAAAGATCCAAGATTATCTCATGTGACTTAAGCATGTATGTAAAGCATACAGGTGGATCATGTTTAAGTGATAATCTAAATGGTCTATAGTATATGGATAAGGTAAAGTATCTTATCTTGGTAACACTATTAATACGACCCTATTTGTAGTTGTTGCAATTGTTGTAAAGTGCTACGAATGATCTGATTCTGATCATTCATATGGAGACATATGAGTGAAGGTATCCTATAGAAAGAGTTTATATAAGACTGGACCACAAAATGCATAGTCTCTCTTTATAACACTGTTTCTAGAAGACAATTACATTGCACTAGGATGACCATAGGTGATTTGATCTGAATCCTGAATGAGTTTGTGAACTCCTTCCTATAAGAGCGGTCTTTTGATTTTTATGGGTGAGGGTGGCCAGATTTGCCGACTCAATAAGCTTACCATTTTGGGGATTCGTTTAACTGGGGAGCTGGGAACATAGCTACACAAGAGAATTCACTCCTTCCCTTCTGTTAAGGTAAGTAGAGAAATTGCTCCCTTAATAGTTGATTCCGGGACTTGAGCAATGTGGCGCCACACCCTCTCTTGGTCCAAGAGGGGTTCTGTTATAGTTGGACTATAACTAATTATTCATTAGATGGATTAATGGTACTTAAGAAGTTAGATGTAACTACAAGGGCAAAATGGTAATTTTGGCCTAGCTGTACTTACGAGAAATTTGTGAATAGTCAACGGACTGTTGATTGGTTATATCCAATGGACATAGAAATATAGCTATAATGCGAATAGTGCAGCGGTCTGTGTTTAGTGGAGTGATCGGCAGTTAATGAAAGTTGATTAATTTAATTAAAGAGTTTAATTAATAAATCAAGTATCATTGGAGTTTCAATCTATAGATTCATAAGGTCCCCTCATTATCTCAATTAGGATTATTGAGAATTGAATTAATTTTTCATTAACTTGAATTGTTCAAATTAATTGAAAGGAATTGACTATATAAGACATAATTAATATAATATATATGATACATTATAATATAAAGTTTTTATGAGAGAAATAAATATTTGAATATAATTCAAGTATTAATTATATGAATATGATTCATATAAAAACTATAGGTTAAAATTAATATGAATGTAATCATATCAATACTATAGGTTAATATGAGAGATTAATAAACTATAGGTTATATTATATGTGATATAAACTATATGTTATATATGATATAACATATGGTTGGTTGGTTTTTATATATATAAAAGTTAGTTGCACTTCAGTCTCAAAGTGTTGCAACACTGTACCCTAGTGTTGTGACTCTGTGGAAATAATTTCCGTTCTGCTTCGCATCAGAGCATCGCGACACTAAGGTACAACGCCACAACGCTATGGCACATAATGCCTCTATACAACTTTGAAATTGCATCAAACTGCTCCGTTCTTCATCCCTATCCTCAGCAATACTTGCCAAAATAGAGACTCGAGCTTATAGACTTGATAGCAGTAAGATAAACGTCTAAAAACAACGGGCCCTTTACAACTTTAATCAAAATTAAAACAATAAAACCTAAAGTGCCAAGATTCGAAATCACCCAATTGCAAACCACATTCAAAATGCAGAATCATTCATCACATTCAGAATGCAGAACGTAAAATCCCACCTTAGGATAAACATTAAACATTATTCATGCATCATATTTAATATAAGCGTTATATTATATAGTTGTATGAATTATTAGCAGGCTCATGTATTTCTAATATAAGAGTTATATTATAAATGCATGTTTAATATAGTTTCATTAAGATTATATAAGAGTTATATTATTAGTGAAAAGCATGATCATGCATTATTTATATGATAATTAATGATATGATAGCATGCATTAATAACATGTTCATGCATCATTTATATTATAACTGTTATTATATATATAGTATGGATGAATGAATGTTATTATTTTATTTTCATTACTTTATTATATAATTCTTATATATGTTGTAATGAAAATGGAGATGCATGAAGGATGACACCACTTTAGTAAAAATATAATTGTTATATTTTTTAAAAAGTATGTCATTAGATCTATGTATAGGTTTTAATTGTTTCATTGGACTTTATAATTGTTATAAGTTAAATGGAATTAGAATTAAAATCTACAATAAAGAGTTACATGCAAATATAGGTTAGAATTAATTTTAAATGGTTTAAAATTGATTTCATCTAGACCTATGTTAATAATATTCTAATACGATTAGAAAAAAAGTTTAATATTTTAATTTCCATTTAAAAGAATTAAATTGGATTAAATAAAAGATTAAATTTATAGCATAATTGTCTATAAGGGACCTTTATCTAAGAAATGTTCTGTCTAAGGCTGGGGTATTTAAGCTGAAAAAAATGGAATGCCCCTACCAACTTGGAAGGTGTATTAGACAATAATGTTATAAGCATGCAATAAATGATTAGGTTTATTATGAAGGAACTTGTATTGAAGAGATTCTTGAGCGGAAACAGATCGTCCAAATTCCATTAATTATTGATAACATAATTTACAGTAAACATACAAGATATATGCATTCAAAATAAATTACAGCATGCTTTTTATGGAAAAAGGGTTCAAGATATATTACCTTTGAAGAACCTTTTTCTTCATGTATCCCTCGAACAATCACGAACTTAATAACTTCTTGAAGACCTTCTTCAAGAATTCTCGAGCAGTAACCCGGACACTACCACAAAGAGTCTTTAGTATTCCCGGGGTGAGAACCTAGAAGTGGTGGGCTTTGACTATTTTGGTTAAGGGGGATAGTTTGGGTGTGGAGGAAGAAGATTGAGAAAACTCTCAAGAACACAAGGTTACATAACACTTCTGTAGAAATTCTCTCAATAGCAAATTGTGCAAGGAAAAAGAAAAACTAAATTTTCTTTCATTCCTTTTACCATAAAATTAATATCTACCCACTAAAGTGATTGGAGAGAAAAGATGAGAAGTTATTATTCAAATAATAATAAAATAATATAAATAAATATGATAATTAACTTATCATATTATATTTATATTAAATTATATTTTATATTAAATATAACATATAACCTATAGTTTTAATATTGTATCACATACAATATAAACTATAATTTCTTTTCTCTATTTTATGGTATTTAATATAAATCATATTTATATTAAATTTAACAACTATGAATTACATTCATAGAAAATATATTTGAATCTCATTCGAATATGTATTTCTTCCCATTAAACTATAATGTATCAAATACATGACAATTATATCATTTATAATTGAAACAATTTAATTATATCATATATAATTAAATCCCTCTTATTGATTTTAACAATTCAAATTAACCCAAAAAATAATTCTCAATTAAATCCTTTTGAGCTTCCAAGGGGACCGACCTGTAGCTTGAAGCTCCAATGGTACATGAATAATTAATTAAATTCTTTAATTATATTATTCACCATCCATTAACTGTCAGACACTCCACTAAAGACCGATAGCTACACTCTTCGGAATACAGATATATTTTTGTTTCCATTGGATATAACCAATCAACAGTACGATAACTCTTCACAAATTGCTCATAAGTACAGTTGGCCAAATTACCGTTTTGCCGCTGTAATTACATCTAACTCCTTAAGTATCACTGATTCCTCTAATGAACAATAGATCATAATCTTATTATGACTAAACCCCTCAATTTATCTATTTACCCCTGCTTCGGAGAATGAGTGAATTCCATACTCCCCAATCAGACAAATCCCAAAATGGTAGGCTTGTTGTGAAATATCCCAAATTTCAGAAAAATTTAAGTTAATTATCTAAAATTATTGAGTTTAAATTTCCCTTTCATTTGAAAAATTGGGGTTAAATTTAAATAATTGAAAAACTTTTATTGGTTAAATTGATTAGATATTCGAACTTATTATCTTGAAAATATTGAATTTTGCTTCCCTTCGATTTTGGATTTTAGGACCAGCTTCAAAAAAATTAAAAGAGATAATTAATTTCATGTGATTTTGAATTGATTTAAATATTTGGAAAGATTTAATTTGTATCAAATTGATGGATCTTATGCCCTTTAATTTTGGTTTTTGAAGTCTAAATTAAGATAATTTGAAAAGTTAATTCATTTCTAAATTTAATAGAATCTTTGGAGATTTTGGAGATATTTTGATAAAATATTTTATTTATCTTTTCAAAATTTGAAAAAAAAATAAAAGAATTGAGTTTTTTTTTCCGAAATTAAATGAGAGTGAAAAGAGGTAAAAAATTGGGGAGAAAGCAATTTAGTTTTTTAGCGACAGCTTCCACAAAATTATCGATTTCCAGAGTTTAAACCGTTGGATCGTGCTCAAATTTGGTCAGTCTGTTCGAGAATTTCATTTTGAACGGATAGATCGTTATTTGAAGCTCTGATTTGTTCGTAATTGCTACTGAATAAAATCTATAAACTAAAAATCCCCCTTCTCTCCCACCCTCGCAAACCCTCCTTATGTAAGACCCTCACTACCAGCCGCTAGCCTAAACAATTTATGCCGTCCGAAAGCAGCACACGCTGCCTATCTATGGAAGCCACAAGTTGACGTGCCGTTGGCCGCCATAGCCCCGATCTTTGTCGGAATTTTGAGGAAAACCTTGGGTAAGACTTATTTTTCCTTATAATTTGGGAGGTGAAGTTCACCCCTTTGATTTTGGGTTAAATTAGTAACCTCTCTTTGGTTTGAAACTTAGATTTAAGGTTTGGAAGTTTTGAGGCATTGACCATCAAGCTAGATACCATTTTGTTTTGCAGAAAATTGGTAAAGATCGGTATGTTTTGTAAGTTGTTGGATGGTTATTCTTTTGGATTGAGAGTAATAGTGGAAAAATTAAATTATTGATTTTGGACTTAATTCATGATCAGATTGGCTAATTAAATCGAGTATTGGAATTTGTCTTGGACCAAGTCACAACTTTAGGTTGGTTCAAGTGTGCTAAAGAAGTTCTAAGGAGATTTTGTTTTGCATTTTTTTACCAAGTTGAGGTAAGTAATGTTACTACTCGAACTACCCTAGTGCCCGACGATGTAATTATGATTTGTTGAGGATTATTAGTTAGCATGATATTTATGTCTACCTTTATTGATTGAGGTTTGAAATGACTGGAGTCAGGAATTGACAAATATGATTTACTGAGGATATATTGATAGTTTGATGTTTATGTATGCCTTGCTGATTGAGAGTTTAAAAGGCTAGTTGCACATAGAGATATTTGAATACTAGTATGATTTGAGTATATTATTTTTATTGGAGATCCTGTTGAATCTAAGGAGGATGAGATGCATACATATGTTGTAAAGCTACGATGAAGAAATTTATATGTATATTGTAGAATCATGATGATGAGATGTATATGTATGTTATAGAACCATGTTGAGATTGTGATGTCGAGATTGTGATAGTGATTTTATTGATTAGTTAGAATGCCCACCAGTTTGTGTTTCCTTCGAGATTCACCAGTCTGTGTTTCCTTTGGGATTCACCAGATTCGTGTTTCCTTCGGGATTCACCAGCCTGTGTTTCCTTCGAGATTCACCAGATATTGTGTTTCCTTCGGGATTCACCAGATATTGTGTTTCTTTCGGGATTCACCAGATATTGTGTTTCCTTCGGGATTCACCAGATATTGTGTTTCCTTCGGGATTCACCAGTTTGTGTTTCCTTCGGGATTCACCAGACATTGTGTTTCTTCGGGATTCACCAGACATTGTGTTTCCTTTGGGATTCACCAGACATTGTGTTTCCTTCGGGATTCACCAGTTTGTGTTTTCTTCGGGATTCACCAGTTTGTGTTTCCTTCGGGATTCACCAGTTTGTGTTTCCTTCGGGATTCACTAGAGGTAGTGGGCATATTTAGCTACAGTAGGATAGAACTCAGTTTTTCATGTATGTATGTTTCCTATGAGGATTAAGACAGTTTATATGTTCCACCAGAGGTAGGCATCTAGAGGACATAGATGCCTAACCTGACCCAATAGTGGGGTTACTTACTGAGTATTTTATACTCATTCTTTCTCATGTTGTTGTTTCAGATAAAGGTAGAGATGCACCGGCAATGGACAAACGAAATTCATGATCGAGCCACTAGGACTAGTTTTATACTTCCGCTCATGAGATTTAGATTTCTTTTCATGTTTTTCTTAACTTTCAGTTTTGATGTTTGAAACTTACTATTAAGAATCGTTTTCAGACTTATTTATTATCATTTATGATTTATGAGTACCCTATTGTTGTTTTTAATATTTGAATTTAATGAATGCCTTTTGCACTTATCTTATTTATTTATCATTTATTTCACCATAAAAGAGTGTCGTTTTAAGTTCCATGCATGATGCATTTAGTAACGGCCTAACTTAAGTCCTAAAGGGTCGGCTCGTTATATGTTGAGTCGATGATCTGGCCACTCTCGCCCATACAAATCAAAGGACTGTCCTCATAGGCAGGAGTTCACAACTCACTCAAGATTCAGGTCATGTTACCTTTGGTCATCCTTGTGAAATGTAAGTTTCTATTATGATTATATAATGAGACTAAACATTTCATGGTCCGATCTTATACAAACTTCTTTGTATAGAATATCTCTGTTCGCATGTCTAATACATGAATGATCAAGATCAGATCATTTATAGCACTTTACAACAATTGTAACACCTACAAAGTGGGTCATACTCGTAGTATCACCAGGATAAGATACCCAGCCTTATCCATATATTACAGACCATTTAAGTTATCACTTAAATATTCACATACATGTTTAAGTTACAACGATAATCTTGGATGTTAGTTTATTGGTTTGTGGTTAATGCAACTAAAATATCACATATTTTATAGACAAAGTGAATAACATATCATATATTATTAATCACATAAGAGTTTATTCATACAAAATTTACAAATTATAGGACCCTACGAGATTTAGGGCATCAACCCCAACATATTACAGTGTTTAATAAACAAAAATCATATATTGTTAAACTATCCAATATAAGAGTTATATTTGGTTAATTTAATAGTTCAGTTATATAAATTTATTAGCCTAATTTACCTAAGTTATCAACCCCCGTTTTTAAAATACTTAGTGGGAGGAAAAAGATGTTCTGTGATAGTCCACACGGTGAGATTCATGCTTGGCCTCGTGTGGCCCTAGAAGCGTCCCCCTTAGGAAGGTGTTTGCATGGATCAATATCAAGGTGAATGGAGAAAGTATTTATAGTAAGTGGGAGAAGGACGTATGTCAACATATCCTACTGTCTGCTTCATTGGTGGTCAATGTGAGACTTCATGCTCGACCTCGTGTCCCCCTGGTAGAGATGTCCACAAGGCGAGGCAGGGACGAGGAAGGATTCCCCATCCCCTCCCCCGCCCCTATTCCATTTTCCGTCCCTACGAATTTTCTTGCGAAGAACGGGGCGGGGATTCCCCATGGGGAGAAAATTCCCCACTTTTATTTATTTTTTTCAAATAACTTTTTTTAATTTCAATTAAATATTTTTTTTAGAATTCCTCAAACATTTCCAATAGAATTTTCATTTAAATGAAATATTGTCAATTTTGCTAATAAAAACAATAATACACATGCAATTTGAAAAGATATATTTAAAATGCTAAATTCTCATAATTTGTAAAAATTAAAATTCAACAATTAGAACATCATATCTTAAATATTACAACATCTAAATAATTAAAGTAATAAAGTTTTAAACTTAAATAATTAAAACATCCATAATTATCCTAACAAAGTCTACAATATTAATATAAATATATATTCTGTCTCTTATACACATCTAGATGTGTATAAGAGACAGATGCTAGAGGGGGAATAAAAATTCCCCACTCCCTCCTCATTCCCCGTGTATTCAGGGATTCCCCGTAGGGTCCCGATCCCATGGATTTTTTAGACATCTCTAGCCTTGGAGGCGTAGCCTTCTTTAGGAAGGCATTGTGCATGGAGTCAATATCAAGGTAAACAATAGAAATGGATAGAGTTTCTATAGTTAATTGCACCAATATTGTTCTTCCCTAAGGCAGGTTTGTTGGGGCAGAACTATAGGATCTAAAATGAAGGGTTACACTTACAAAAAAAAAAAAATATTAAGCTAGTTAATGGTTTATTGACCAAAAATAGTAACTAAATACTATTGGAGTAAGAGTAATTATGGTGTAGTATTTGGTTGAGATCGTTTCAATTCAATGAAGGAATAACAGTACACCCTGAGGTGACTCTTGCTCTAATTCACTGGAGTATCATAGCAATAGAATATTTAAACAGAATGTATAATAGATTGCATATAGTTAATCAACATGTTTTATATAATCCAAAATTATGTAGTTTCACCTCAAGAGTTTTATTTTTTTATTACCGATATAAGTCAAAAGGTTTGATAAATATGTTACTTTGAAAAATGTTATCCACACATAATGACAATATATTTTTGTCTTTTATTTGGGAAATGTTGCCAATTTATGAAGTGCTCATGAATAATCTTTGCAGTGATAGTTTACTTTTATTGTCAGGATAACATGTAATATGTCTGGATTATACAATAAAGTCATGACAAAAAATATTTTATGTTGGAATCATGGAAGCTATATGATCTCCAAAGTTAAGTATTATCGACATCAAAGAAAATTACTACGACTAGGGCTGATGAGGAAAATGTTTCTAAATTAGTTTGGAATGTCTCATGATGAGGAATTTTATAAATACCATAAAATAAAAATTAAGAATAAGTAAATTTGATTTACTATGTTTTTTATGGAGAATACAGATTCACACATTGATAGTTGAATAATGATTTACTATCAGAATTTTTCTTCATTACAATTAGATTGTAAATCTTGGCGAATACTTAATTCAGTGGAATAGTTCTACTAGTTGGCAATGGGAAGCTCATCTTAGTTAAAGTAGTGGGAGAAATTAAATTATTGTTTATTTATTTGAATATGATATTTTTATTACCATAAGAGAAATTCAATTTCTCCAAACTTTATTACTAAATATTTCATAGAGCATGAATAATTTTAGTGATAAGGTATGTTTTCAAAAGTTGTTTTGAAAATATATTCAACTTTAAATAATTATATTTTTGTTTGTTAAATTAAAATATTTTTTATTTATGCCGAATATGGTGTTTTTATCATCATAAGAGAAATTCAATTTCTCCAAATTTTATTACTAAATATTTCATAGAGTATGTTAGATTTAAAGGCATGTTTTCAAAAATTATTTTGAAAATATGTTCAGCTTTGAGTAAATACATTTTTCAGTGTTAAAATTAGTACATCTGCATACTAAACTAAGAGAGTGTAAGGATTAATGAAGCCAAAAATAAAGATGGATTCTATTCTCCTAAATGAATACATATCTTTGGCTTTTAAATGACAGTTATAGGTAATTCTCTAAGAGTTAGAGTTAAATTATTATTACCTGTTGAAAGCCTTGCTTCTCATGCAGATGTGTTATTAAAAACTTTATTAGATAAGGTTACCTAGTCAATGTTGGTCTTTCTTTCTTTGACCTAGGTAGTCTTATGATTGAAAGCATAAAGCTTCGTAAATAAGTCATTGTATGATTGATGAGTATTTATGAATAAATGTATCTTATTCTAATGCAATGTAAGTCTTATTTTCTTTGAAATGTTCAAAAGAAATTAGACTAAAGTTTAAGTTATTTAAGCAAGCGTATAATGACATTATGATCAGATCTTAATGACTAGTACAAGATATTTATTGTACTAAGTATAATTGATAGAGATGATATGAGATCTCATCTTTGAGCATTAAGTACAATTTGGATGAAATTGTCTGCAACAGGAGAAATATGGCCTTGTTGAACTTTGGTACATTTTAGGTACTTTGTTAAACATAGTCCTAATGTTCTAAAATTACACTGATGCCTGACTCCACTAAGGATACTGATGTCTGACTCCACTAAGGATATGTAATGGAGATTACAGTTTTGAACGTTATCTCTTCCAAAATATTTGCGAAAAAATGTTGGACTATGAAAATGTTGTAAAACTTGTTTATGACATTTTAGGTTTTAGATAAGTTAAGACACATGTGTCAAAACAAACCCTTCAGTGAAATAAATGTTCAAAAGTATGCCTAATTGTAGGTAATCCTTGAGGAGTTTATAAATGACCCTTTGAACATTCCAAAGTAAAATGATGCATTTGTGTGACAAATACTGATTCATTTGAAAAGTAAAAGGTTGCATACTTAAAAATAGGTCAAGCTATGTTGGTGAATTAGTTTCAAGTAAAATCACATAATAGTTAACAAGTGTTATTAATCATTTACCTTCATTCGAACGTCAATTTTTAATTATCAAACAAATACGTCTTCATGTAGTGGGAGATTTATGACATAACTCAACCATTGCAAAGGCTTACTTGAAGTCTTCATTGTCATGTAAGATGACAAGATGAAAACTTATAAATCTTTTGGTAGTGGGAGTTGCGATGACTCAACCTTCGTTGTGACTTATTGGAAGTCAACGCTGTCATACTGGATGGCAAGAGTTGACAAAGAGAAATTTTGTTAAAAAGTCATAAATTTGAGATAAAATAGTGTACTTAATCTCAATTATTTATTTATTTGTAGATTTTCATTGATGGGGGCAACCTTAAAGGTTATAATCAGATTTACAAATGGAAGACTTGAAAATGTAGTATTTGGAGATAGAGATGTTCAAAGTAAGACTCTTGGCATTAGGTGAAAACCAACGCTAAAATTATTGGGTGAAAATAGACTATGAGTCAATTTTCTAACTAGTTTTTATAACAGAATCTTTATGCATTATTTGATTCATTGTTGCATATGAGATATGTTGAAATGAATAACTTCTTTTATGAAAAGAAGCTCAATGCATCTATACAATTTCAAGAAAATTTTTAAGATTTAATTGCAAAAGGGTTGCAAAATTATGATGTTCATTTGAGAAATAAATTTCACAATTGGGATCTTTGAGAATAAGGATTTGATATAGTATCACAACCAATGACTATGAATAATGACTATGTTCTTGTGTATTTACCTATTTTATATTCATATTTGCTCATTCTGAATGAAGTGGAAATCAATAATGAAAGTTTGACTATTTAACCAATTTTTAAGTATTTTATTTGAAGTGTTTTTGTATACTAAAGGTCCACATAAAATGTTTAGGACATGATGTTAAATTTTTTTCATGCATCTTACGTCTACAAAGTAGTTGTTTAATGTTCGATGCAATTACTTCAAATAGAATGGTAATGTACCATTCTATAATGAAGTATATATATCTAAGGGAAAAGTTTCCTAAGACACCTTAAATGTTAAGGGGACGTAAATCTTACATTAGACTTAGTTAACATTTTAATATACAATTGGTTAGTTAAATCGGTAAAGTCGATGGTATGACCATTGAGTTTTGAAAATTAAAACTTACGAATAATTAGATATGTATATAGTTTAAGATTTGATCTTTTACGGGATATACTATTTCATATTGGATTTAGAGAAATCCATGTTTTATCCTAGTTGGTATATATTGGATGAAAACGCAATTTTTTGCTTGTGAAGCAATAATTTGCATGAGTAAAGTATGTCCTAAGATATTTGAAAGTGGTTTCAGATGTAACTTAATCTATCTACTTTATGAAATAATGTGATGCAAGGGCTAAGCTTGTGAAGCAATAATAACATAGAATGTTAGAAACATCTTGTTGATGAACAGATGGTTTTTGTTGACATAATAGTTTGAATTATATAAAAGGATTTTCTAGGCTAAAGTATTAGAGGATCTCCTAGAATATCTGGGAATACGAGACATGTTTCTAGCGTGCTAGGGAAAGTGGGAAAGCATGTAGGTTATAGAGTATGCCCTAGGATACATGTCTCATTGACTTACATTTCTCTGGCTTTAATACAAGTGAGAGATTATTGGGATCTATTCCCTAAAGCCTCATAGTTATATAATTTTTTGAATCAATGGTTGATTAGTTTTATATGCAATAATCCATTATACAAAGATCAAAGATTATATGATGTGACTTAAATATGTATGCGGAGACATACAGGTGGATCATGTTTAAGTGATAAACTAAATGGTCTATAGTATATGGATAAGGTTGATGGAATACGATACATACGCAGCGGAATTGGGACCTAATTACACTCTAATTGCTTCTAAATTAAAGGAAAATAGCATGCAATTGAAGGGAAAATAGTGAATTAAAAGTGTAGAGATGCTACCTTTGAAGCTCCCGAAAGTCGTTTCTCCTCGTTGAATCTCGACCCGAACTCTTTTGGACCACCACTAGAGTTGATATCCTTTGGACTCAGAACCGAGTTGTGGTACTTGGTAGATGAAGAGAACCGATAGAAAGAAAAGAGATGAAAATCAGGAATGGAATTTTGAGTAAGTTTGGGTGTTTCCTTTGTTTTTCACAAAGTTGTAATTTTCCAGCCCAAATATCAAAAAAAATAATTTTCAAAATGGAAAAAAGTCTTTTAACTAAATTGAAGAGCCCAATTTATAGAAAAAAGGCATGCAACAATTGCATGAAAAAGCTTCACAAAAAACACAATACCTAGAATCCACTCACTTAGTGGGTTTAATGTCTCCACTATAAGTCAACACCTAGCCCACTATTTTATTAGTGGAATTATCCAACAAAAGTTTGGATTTTCCCACTAACTATAGTCAAAGGGCAAAATAGTCAATTGGTCAAAGTCAAACTTTGACCAAAAAGTCAACATTTTGACTTTTAATGATTTTATCCGTGTTGACTAATTTTGACCTCCCGAGCATGAATCCGCATTCATTTTTTCGAAATTCAAATCACATTTGAATATAAGATCGGTCATTTAACTTTTCAAAGTAAAAAAACAACTCTTTGGCTTTTTACAACTTTGACCATTTCCATTATTTTCGAGCTTCCGAATATGAACATAAATTCATATTCTTGATATTTAAATCACATTTAAATATTAAAGTTGTATTTTCTAAGCTGAAAAACCCTACCACTATATTACATATACTTGTCGGTTTCTCTCTCTCTACCTAATTCGAACAATTCGAATTATTCTATCATACTGTTCTAAGTTTATTCCATATGAGCTAATAGGGGAACCTAATGGACCTATAGATCATGGGCTCCAACAATCCAAGATTAGCTAGCTAAACTCTTTAGACGGAGCTAATCAATATTCGTTAACTAACGGGTCATTCCACTAAAGTCCTGTAGTTGCCCTCCCCTCACTATAGATATATTTGTGTCCATTTGATTATAACCATGATTAGTAAGTTAATCCTTCACAGGTTGTTCGTAATCTCGGCTGGGTCATAAAAACCGTTTTAATCCCAAGACACATCTTGTCCTTAAGTACATCTCGATCTAATGAACAATTGGTTTAAGGTCCAACCTATAAATCGAATCCCTCTTAGGCCAATGAGAGGGTGGGGCCCCTTGTTCAAGACCTGGATTTAGTACTAAAGGAAAAAACCTATCTATTGTCCCTATAAAGGGTAGGAGTGAATTCCGTTCTGCACCCTATGTTCCAGCTATCCACTCGATCTTACCCCTGAAATTGGAGGCTTATTGGGCCAGCGATATTGAGCTGCCCTCACCTATGCAGATCTAAAGATAATTCTGAATGAACAGGAGTTCATATCAGGATTAAGATTAAATTAACTAGGTCATCAATTAACAAAATAGTCAGTATTATACATAAAACGGTATTTAGAACGTAAAAAGTGACTATTCATGGTTCAGTCTTATATAACTCTTTACATAGGATACTCCTACTCACATATCCTATATGAACAATTCAGGATCACATCGTTTGTACTAACTACAAAGTGGGCCGCATCCATAGTGTTCCCATATAAGCGCCCAACCTTATTCATATACTATAGACCATTTTGGCTATATATTTGAACTTGATCCACCTTTATGTCACTAACATAAAGTTCAAACTACATTAAATAGCCTCAGGACCTTAGTTTATTTGGATTCAAGATTACAATTTCAATAACAAATTTATCGAAAAACAAAAGGAATATATTTATTAATTTACAAACTACGAGTTTTAGGATATAAATCCAACAAACTCTCACTTGGACTAAAACTCCTAGTGAAGTATCACAATGTTGAATTTAAGTGAGACAATATATGAGTACAATAAACATATGAATACAATAAACTAGGGCATATACCCAAAAATTCTCCCACTTGTCCTAGTTTACAAACTTCGTAGACCTAGACTCTGTAGGTGACCTTCAAACACTTTAGCCGTGAGGGCCTTTGTAAAAGGATCAACAATGTTTTGCTCAGAAGATATCTGGGTCACTACAACGTCTCCACGATGTACAATCTTTCGGATAAGATGGTATTTGCTCTCAATATGCTTGTCGCGCTTATGGCTTCTTGGTTCTCTTGAGTTTGCAACTGCACCACTATTATCACAATATAGGATGATAGGCAGATGCATATTTGGAACTACTTCCAAATCCGTCAAGAACTTCCTCAACCATACTGTTTCCTTTGCTGCTTCACAAGCAGCTACGTATTTAGCTTCCATTGTGGAGTCCGCAATGCAGTTTTGCTTTACACTTCTCCACACTACTGCTCCTCCATTAAGAGTGAACACTGATCCAGATGTAGACTTTCTAGCATCTTTATCAGTTTGAAAATCAGAGTCAGTGTATCCAGTAAGGATCAAATCCTTAGTATCATACATGAGAATGTAGTTCCTCGTTCTCCTAAGATACTTGAGGATATTTTTAACGGTAGTCCAATGATCATATCCATGATTGGACTGATACCTACTGACTATCCCTACTACGTAGCATATGTCAGGTCTAGTACATAACATTGCATACATCAGGCTCCCTACTACGGAAGCATAGGGAATGTGTCTCATATCCTCAACCTCTTGAGGTGTCTTAGGACACTGATCCTTTACAAATGAATTCCATATCTATAAGGTAACAGACCTCTTTTCGAATTCTACATCTTATACCTAGACAACATTTTGTCTATATAAGTTGCTTGAGACATGGCTAGTGTTCTATTCTTGCGGTTTCGAATAATCTGAATCCCGAGAACATACTGTGCATTTCCTTAATATTTCATTTGGAATTGCATTGCTAGCCATTTCTTGATGTCAATTAGGTAACCTACTTCATTCCCAATGAGTAGAATATTGTCAACATATAAAACTAAGAATGCTATAGTAGAATTGATGATCTTTTTGTAAACACAAGGCTCGTCAACATTCTGAACAATGTGACATCATACCTTCTCCTAGGCGGAGAGAGGTTTGGTTATAGTTGGACTATAACTAATTGTTCACTAGAGGGATCAATGGTACTTAAGAAGTTAGGTGTAATTACAGAGGCAAAATGGTAAATTTGACCCAGCTATACTTACGAGCAATTTGTGAAGAGCACTATTGATTGATTATTTCCAATGGACGTCGAAATATATTTATAGTGCGAATAATACAGTTGTTGGTTTTTAATGGAGTGACCAACAATTAATGAAAATTGATTAATTTAATTAAAAGAGTTTAATTAATTAATCAAGTATC
Source organism: Benincasa hispida (assembly GCF_009727055.1). Classification (NCBI taxonomy): domain Eukaryota; kingdom Viridiplantae; phylum Streptophyta; class Magnoliopsida; order Cucurbitales; family Cucurbitaceae; genus Benincasa; species Benincasa hispida. Next base: position 46,175,085 of record NC_052353.1, read on the forward strand.
ATTGGAGCTTCAATCTATAGGTCCATAAGGTCCCCTTGTTAGTTCAATTAGGATTAATGAGAATCAAATTAATTTTAGATTAACTTGAATTGTTCAAATTAATTAAAAGGAATTAATTATATGAGATATAATTAATAAAATGTATATGATGCATTATAATATAAAGTTTTAATAAGAGAAATAAACATTTGAATATATGATTCAAATATTAATTATATGAATATGATTCATATAAAAACTATAGGTTATGTGAGAGAATAATAAACTGTAGGTTATATTATATGTGAGATAATATAAACTATAGGTTACATGTTATATTCAATATAACATATAGTTTAATTATAATATATATTAACTTAATTAATATATGTTACCTAATTTTATTAATTTGAAAGTTAAATTTGAATTTCAAATTAAAAGGTGATGAAGTTATTTAACTCCCTCAATTTCATTATTAATATATATAAGAATTACATATTATAAAGTAATGAAAGACATTAATAACATACTATATAAAACATACATTCATACTTTATATTATAACTCGTATAATATTCATGATGCATGTATATGTTATTAATGCATGCATGTATATAATATAACAATTATATTATTTGATGCATGAGTATGTTTCATAATTAAATCATACATATTATAATATTATAACACTTATAATATAAAATAATGTATGAAAAATAAATGCATAACCTATGGTGGTATTTAATTCTGTATGACATACAATATGACATATAATCTAATAAAACATACATCACATGTATATCTAATATAAAAGTTAATGGATCGGGATATGGCACTAAAAAAATAAAAAAGGCTAATTATTACAATAATAAAAGCCATTCAGTTTGAAACAAGTGAACTGGGCCTTGAACTGCTCAAACCAAGTCATGAACCGGTCCAACCTTCAACTAAACCACCCTCGAACCGCTTTGAACCGGACGAACCATGAGCAAACGGGAGAAAATTCTCTACCTCACAGCATCGTGACACTATGGAGAAATTTCTCTATCTGCCCTCGGAGCGTCATAACGCTAGGGCACAGCATCGCGATGCTGCGATACAATCTGCTACTATATAGAATCAACCTTCCTCAAATCGACGTCCAAAACCAACCCCTAAATGCCAAAAAACCTTTGGGAACAACACAAACGACTCGATACAATATGAATACAGACTCTATAGCAATTATGCCCTAAAAACATGGGCCCTTACAACCGAATTGTAAACATAAAAAACCATAAAAACTATGCCCTATCCTAAAAACATCCATTAATAAACCGCATTCCATATAAATATCATTCATCATATGAACTATACACAGAGAATGTAATACAATAAATCCCACCATTACTGTAAAATCAATTCACAAAAAAAAAAAAAAAAAAGGCAATTTGGGATTACAACCTTGCTCTGATACCAATTGAAGGAACCCTTGTGAGAGAACCTTGAGCGGAAGTGGGATCATCCCAAATCCAAATCCTTTTGGAAAAAAATTTTACAGAGAAGATATAAGAGATCATGCATTTGTAAAAATATATAGCATGCTTAAATTAAAAGAAAAGAGTTAGGTTTTCAGAAAACCTACCTTTGAAGACTTTTCTTCACTAGTGAATCCCTTGGAATCCCAAACGATACTACCACTTGGAAACCTCGGTATCCTCATGGACCCAAGAGTGGTGGGCTCTGATTGAATTTGGGAAGAGGGAAAAAGAAGAAAGAATTTTTTTCTCTGAGACGGAAAAAGGATCTCTGTTGAATTCTTTAATCCTTTCTTTCACCCACCCTCTTCTCTGTTTTTGTAGGAAGAAGATGAAGACCCTTCTACCACTAAACCATGTATGTGGTGGGGACCTCATGGACCTGCAACTTAAAGCTCCAAGGGCTCGTGAATAATTAATTAAACTCTTTAATTAAATTATTCACCATCTGTTAACTATAGGGCACTCTACTAAAGACCGACAACTGCACTCTTCATACTACAGATATATTTTTGTGTCTAATGGATATAACCAATCAACAGTACAATGACCCTTCATAAAATTTCTTGTAAGTACAGCTGGGCCAAAATTTCAATTTTCCCCTATAGTTACATCTAACTCCTTAAGTACTACTGATCCCTTTACAATAATTGTAATACCTATAAAGCGGGTCATACTCGTAGTGTCACCAGGATAAGGTATCCAACCTTATCCATCTACTACAAACCATTTAGGTTATCACTTAAACATGACCCGTATGTCTCTACATACATGTTTATGAAGGAAATCGGACATGAGGATTTCCATGAGCAGCGGAAGGATCGTTCCAAATTTCATTTGTATATGAACAATAACAATAATAGTACACAAACAAAAACAACAGGTTATGCATACAACGAAATAACAACATGCTTTTCTACAGATCAAGGGAAAGAATTAACATACATTTGAAGTCTCATCTTCAATCTCCCTTGATCACGAACGCTCGTTCACAGCAAGATGGCAACACACTAATGCTCGTACCACATGACCACAACACTGCGCGATCTACAACAAAGAACTTGAACACTATGATCTCCAAGATCACGAACACATCAACCACCACACGAACACTATGAACTCAACAAACGACCTCCGATAAACCTCGACAATTTTGAGTTGAGTATGACACCACTATAATGGCTACCTTGGTATTCTCGGTGTGAGAATCCAGAAGTGTGATCTCCGTGTAGACTTGGTTAGAGGCAGAGACCGAAGGAAGAACAATCGTGTAAACGATTGAGCAAGTGGGAGATGACAAGATCTATCGTATAGACGATGCCCAATCGTTTAGCAAACGTTATGCGATCGTTTAGCTCATTGACCAGCTAAGTGTCTATCGTATAGAAACACTACACGATCATCTAGTCTCTCTAAGTTGTCATTTAGTAAATCTTATTTACTTGACAGTCACCGTGAGAACTTTCTGAGAATGAAACTCTCAATTCAACTTCTAAATTTAGGAAAACATTTTTCCTTTTGTCTCATGGTTACCATGAAACCACCAATCCACTTAATTGGTTATAGAGAAAAAGAGATAATTATCCAATAATTCATTTTATTGTAAATATACATGGTAGCCAACCTACCATAGTATATTTATAACCTATAGTTTTAATATTTCATCTCATGAAACATATAAGCCATGGCTCTTTTTCTATTCCATGGTCCTTAATGTAAATCTCGTTTACATTAATCTTCTACTAGATGTATCTCATACATCACACCGATCATATCACATATAATCGAATTACCTCTTGTCAATTTGAACATTTCAAAGCAACACCAAGATCTAATCCTCAACTTGAATCCATTGAGCTACAAGGGAACCTTATGGACTTGTAGCTCAAAGCTCCAACGGTACGTGAATAACTAACTAAACTCTTTAGTCACGAGATCCACCATTCGTTAACTACCAAGCACTCCACTAAAGACCGACAGTTGAACTCTCCTTACTATAGATATATTATGTGTCCATATTAACCAATCAACAGTGCGATAACCCTTCACAGATCGCTCGTAAGTACAGTTGGGCCAATAACCATTATGCCTCTGTAGTTACATCTAACTCCTCAAGTACCATCAATCCCTCTAATGAACATAAGTCATAGTCCTACTATGACTTAGTCCTCTCTTCCAAAAAGAAGTTGTGGCCACTATGTTCAACCGCCGAAATCAGCTCTTAAGGGAGCAATCTATCTACTTACCCCTGCTTTGGGGAAGGAGTGAATTCCATCTTGTGTAACTAAGTTCCTAACTCTCAAATTAGACAAGTTCCCAAAAAGGTAGGCATGTTGAGTTGGCAATCTGGCCACTCTCACCCATACTAATCAAAGGACCACCTTCAAAAGCAGGAGTTCCCAAAACACTCAAGATTGGGATCATGTAACCTATGGTCGTTTAGGTGAGATGTAAGTCTCTAGTATTAGTGGCGTTATATATAGAGATGAATCATCTCGTGGTCCGGTCTTATACAAACTCTTTGTATAGGACACCCCTACTCGCATGTCTCCACATGAATGGTCAGGATCTACCATCTGTAGTAGTTTACAACACTTGCAAATCTCTACAAAGCGGGTCGTATCCGTAGTGTCACCAGGATCAGGTGTCCCACCTTAATCCTTATACTATAGACCTATTTAGGTTATCACTTAAGGCATGATTCACTTGTATATCTCATATACATGCTTAAGTTTACATATAATAACCAAGGAGCTTTGTTTATTGGATATGAGTAAATGCCATAATGAAATAACTCTTATTTTATTCATAATAATGTGTATACATTACAAACAATAGACTCCGGAGAATTAGGACACCAATCCCAACAATCTCCCACCTGTTCTAATACCTCAGGGACTAATGTACAATACAAGATAATACATGTACAATATACAATAAACTAGGGCATACCCAGTATCATTCTCCACTTGCCCTAACAAGATGCCCGATGTCCTGCAGACCCAGACTCTCTAAACCTAAATTAAATATAATTAAATTAAATTAGATAATTATTTAATTCTCCAATTAAATTATCTGTAAAATAAATATAAAGTATTTAATTTGGCTTACATTTGAATCATATTCAATTGTATTTCTCTCATAACCTAAAGTTTTAATGTGTATCAAATACACATTAATTTTTAACCTATAATTTCAATATGAATTCAATTCATTAATATTTGAACTCCTTCAAATATTTAATTCTCCCATAAATTAATTTTGAATCATCCAAAAATATATTTAAATTATAAAGTTTAATTAAATATAAACTTCATATGATAATGTATCATTTGAAGGAACTCTTATACAAGAGTACCTCTGAGTAGAAGTGGATCTTTTTCCAAAAAGCATTATGACAGAATTACCACATTTACATTCAAAACAAACGGATATGCACAAACTACTAAATTGTCAACATGCTTAAAGATAAATAAACAAGAGAACGAGTAAGCTTACCAGTTGAAGACTCTCTTCACAGCAAATCTCGCTCTATCCATCAACGGACACTCTCGCTCTCGTTGGAACAGCAAGCTATCGTTTAAACAACACCGATCGTTTACCACAAACGGACTCCACATGAATAGATGAAGAATGGGGACGACACCACCACTTGGAACCCTTAGTATTCTCGGAGTGAGAATCCAAAGAGTGGGCTCTGTTCGGATTTTGTAGAGGTGAGGAGGAAAAGAGATCGTATTACAACGGATCAAGCAAGTAGGAGAAGGCAACATCTATCGTATAGACAAGATGCTTGATCGTTTAGGCGAAGTACACGATCGTGTAGGAAAAAGAAAGCGATCGTCTATACGATCGTTTAGTAAAGCTCGGGTGCTAAGCGATCGTTTAGGAAAAGGTAAGCGATCGTCTAGTAGAAGGTGCGCACGTGTAAGTGATCGTTTAGTAAACTCAAGCTATCGTATAGGCTCTGATTTACTAAGCGATAGAAAGCAAAACACACCATGAGTAATTAACCATGTTCTTTGCAAAATGAAAACAGTTTTTATTTTATTCTTCAGTTAAGAAAATCGAATTGAACTTCCCACTAACGCATGGTTATGGAGAAAATAGCGGCCAATCATCCCATAATTGTCCAATTAAAAAATAATAAATATAATCATATTATATTCATTAACCTATAGTTTAATATCATATTAACCATAGTGTTTTCTCCTCCACTAGATATAAATCACATTCATATCCATTTTCTTCCAAATTAATGTATTTCATATATAAAGCCAATTATATCATATATAATTAACCAGTTCAATCATATCATATATAATCGAACTCCCTCTTGTCAATTTGAACATTTCAAACTGACCCAAAAACTGATTCTCAACTTGAATCCAAGTTACCAAGGGGACCTTATGGTCCTATGGCTCGAAGTTCTAACAGTACGTGAATAGCTGACTAAACTCTTTAGCCACGAGATCCACCATCCGTTAACTGCCAAGCATTCCACTAAATACCGACAACTGAACTCTTCTTACCACATCAGATATAACCAATCATCAATACGATAACCCTTCATAGATGCTCGTAAGTATAACTGGTCCAATTTACAATTTTACCCCTGTAGTTACATCTTACTCCTTAAGTACCATCGATCCCTCTAATGAACAATACGACATAGTCCTACTATGTGTGAACACCTCTTAGGCTATGAGAAGTGTGGTGCCACATCGTTCAAGTCCCGAAATTAGCCCTTAAGGTAGCAATCTATCTACTTACCCCTGCTTCGGGGAAGGAGTGAATTCCATCTTCTATAGCTGAGTTCCCAACTCCCAAATCAGACAAATCTTCGAAATGGTAGGTTTGAGTTAGCGACCTGGCCACTCACAACCATGCAAATCAAAGGACCGCCCTCAATGGCAGGAGTTGCCAACTCACTCAGGATTGATTTCATGTTACCTATAGACATCCTAGTGAAGTGAAGTCTCTGTCATGAACGGTATTATATAACGGGACGTACTTTGTGGTCAGGTCTGTACAAACTCTTTGTATAGGACGCCCTCACTCGTATGTCTCCACACGAATGATCAAGATCAGACCATCTGTGGCAAGTTACAACACTTGTAACTATTCCATAAAGTGGGTCGCATCCGTTGTTGGGTTTGTGCCCTAAAGTCTCGTGTCCTGTAGTTTGTAAATAACTTTGTATTAACACTTGTGATGTATAATATAAATGATATTTACTTCACTACTTGACTTTGCACATTTAAATGTTTTTTATTTTACCACAAACCAATAAACTTAATATCCCTGGTTGTCTTTATGTAACTCAAGCATGTATGTAGTGGCATACAAGTGGATCATGTCTTAAGTGACAACAAAAATAGTATGTAATATATGGATCTGTCTCTTATACACATCTAGATGTGTATAAGAGACAGGTGTTAATGTCTTGTCATATAACACCATTCATGACTGAGACTTCACTTCACTAGGATGACCATAGGTCAATACCTGTCTCTTATACACATCTAGATGTGTATAAGAGACAGGTCCTATACAAAGAGTTTGTATAAGACTTGACCTCGAAGTGTTAATGTCTTGTCATATAACACCATTCATGACTGAGACTTCACTTCACTAGGATGACCATAGGTAACATGACCTCAATCCTGAGTGAGTTGGAAACTCCTGCCATTGAGGGCGGTTCTTTGATTTGCATGGGTGCGAGTGGCCAGAACGTTAACTCAAACCTACCATTTTAGGGATTCATCTGATTTGGGAGATGGGAACTCAACTTCACAAGATGAAGTTCACTCCTTTCCCAAAGTAAGAGTAAGTAGATAGATTACTCTCTTAAGGGCTAATCCTGGGGCTTGAATGATGTGGCACCACGCACCTTCTCATGGCCTGAGAGTTGTTCACACATAGTAAGACTATGTTGTATTGTTCATTATAGGAATCAGTGGTACTTAAGGAGGAAGATGTAATAACAGGGGAAAATGGTAAATTAGCCTGCTATAATTACGAGCATCCGGTACTGATGAAAAATAGTGTCATCGTTTAGAAAATCAGTGCCTATACGAGTGATTGCACGATCGCTTACATATACAATATTGCTAAGCGATCGCATACCGATTACACCATCGCGCACCATTATCTAAACGATCGTTTACCTTTTTCCTAAGTGATCGTTTAGCTCCCAGTATTTACTAAACGATCGTATAGACGATCGCTTAGTTTTTCCTACGTGATCATTTGGACGATCGCTCACCTTTTGCCTACACGATTGTTCATATGATCGCTTACCTTTTCCTACACGTTCATTTAGATGATCACTTACTTTTTCCTACACGATCGTATACTTCACTTAAAATGATCAAGCATCTTGTCTATGCGATAGACGACCTCATCTTTCACTTGCTTGATTGTTGTGTATGGTCTCTCTTCCTCCTTCCCTCTATCAAATCCGAACAAATCCCACACTTTGGATTCTCACTCCAAGAATCCTCATCTGGAGTGGTGTTGTCTTCTCCGTTTCCTTCTATCCGAGTGGTGATTATTTGAGGTAGACGGTTGGGTTTTAGATCGATGTGAAGGAGAAATCCCCATCTGGTATGATCTCTTGATCTCTTTAGCATTATGAATGCATATTAGTATCTATTGAATGTATATGCGATAATTCTGTCACAATGAATTGGAAAGATCCACTTCCACTCATAGGTACTCTTAAATATGAGTTCCTTCGTCCGTAGTGTTACCAGGATAAGGTTTCCCTCCTATATCCATATACTACAGACCATTTTGGTTATCAGTTAAGACACGATCCACTTGTATGTTACCACATACATGCTTAATTTACATAATGACAACCAGGGATTTTAGTTTATTGGTTTGCAGTAAAACAAATAAACCAACCAAAGTACAAAGTCAAGAAGTGAAGTAAATATCATATATTATATATCACAAGCGTTGGTACAAACCGTGTTTACAAACTATAGGACACGAGACTTTAAGGCATCATCCCCAACATCGTTATACATTATATTATTTCCCTAAGTGAATTGGAACATTTCAAACTCTATTCAAAGCATAATTACCTCAATTCCCTTTACGAGCTAGGAAGGAGACCTCATGGACCTACAGATCAGAAGCTCCAACGATATAAGATTAATTGGCTAAACTCATTAACCAATTAAAAAATATTTGTTAATTGTGGGTACACTCCACTAAAGACCCATAGTTGCACTTTTTTCACTGCAAATATATTTTTGTGTCCATGAATATAGATCGATGACAGTAAGTTAGTCCTTCACGAGTGTTCGTAATACCAAGTGGGTCAAATTACCATTTTACCCCTAGGTTACCTCTGTATCCTTAAGTACCAGTGCTCCTCTAATGAATAACCTGTTTATGATGCAACCATTAAACATAAACCCCGTTCAGGCCATTGAGAGGGTAGAGCCTGTTCAAGTCCCAGAGACGCCATTTAAGGTAATACTCATTTACTTACCCTAAAGTCGGGAAAGAGTGAATTCCATCTCAGGAATTATGTTCCCAGCTCTCCACTCAATCTTGTCCCAAAATGGTAGGTTTATTAAGTCAAGGAACTGACCACTCTCATCCATACAAATCAAAGGACAATCCCTCATGAACAAGAGTCCACAACTCACTCAGGATTAAGACTAAGTTACCTAGGTCATCCTAGTGAAATAGAAACCTAACTAGTTAACAGAGTTACATCTAGTGGTTACTATTTCATGGTCTGATTTTATTCAAACTCATTGTATAGGATACCTCCACTCGTATGTCCCCTACACGAACGTAGTGGATCATTAAATTTGTATCAAATACAAAGTGGGTCATATCCATAGTATCACCAGGATAAGGTATCTAGCATTATCCATATACTATAGACCATTTAGGCTGTATTTTGAACACTAATCTCCATATATCTCCACATACAATCCAAAACTCATACAACAGTCTAGGATGTTAGTTTATTAGATTAGGTTTATTTATGCAAGATAAAAACATGATAAACAATAATTATTTATTGCAATAAACATTAATAACACTTTATTAATGATCGATCAAATGTTACATTTACTATCTACGAGTTTTAGGGCATAAAATGTAACATCCCAATTTTTTTTAGGAAAATTTAAGTTAATTATCTCAAATTGTTCAGTTTTAGTTCCTAATCTTTGGAATTTGGAATCAAATTGTTACGGTTGAAGAAGTTTTATTGGTTATAAGGATTCTTTGAGTAGAGTTTTAAATTAATTGGAAGGGATAATTGAATTATTTGGATAATAAATTTTGAGTTTTGTGAAATTTGAAAGGGAAAAGGGGGGAATTGTGGTTTAAAAATTTTTAGCCTCTTTAATTTTGGAATTTGAATCCAAATTTTAAGTAAAGAATTAGGAAAAGATAATTGGTTTATTTGGAAGTTATTAAATCAAGTATCTAAAAAGATTTTAATTTGAATTTAAGTTAATTTGGAAAGTTAGAATTTAATTTTGAGATTTAGGATTTTTGGAAAGAATTGAATTAAAGTTGATGAATTTATTTTGAGGTTTATTTAATTAATTGGAGAAGAGGTGAAAGATTTGAGTTTGATGTGATATGTTTATTAAGGAAAGGAAAAAGAAATAATATATATATATATATTATTTATACTTTTGTGTGGTGGAGAATTAAAAAGAAAGAAAGAAAAAAAGAAAAGAAAATACCCTTTCTTCTCCTTCTCACGTGACAACACTCCTCCCTCCAAGGCTCTTTGGGTTTTGGGGTTTTGACTTTTGAGTTAATCTAACGGTAGCCCTTTGTGTTGGAAATTTAGACCGAAGTTTGAAGTCAGGATCATACTATTCAACACTAACAATATTGAATTAGGAGTTCCTGGTTGGATTTTGACTTGGGTTTTGGAGGTGATTTAAGATTAAAGTGCTAGTTGAGTAAGAATTTTGTTGGCTTCTAAAATTGTTTTATGTATGGAATCGAGCTTGAAGACTAAAATGAATTTTCTTCATGCCCTAGGATTGGACTAAAGGTTGTGAAGTTGGATTGGAGAGTTTGCTTGAGTGCAAAATTATTATTTCAGTTTCATATTGAGGTAAGTAATCTTACTACTGGGATCGCCTTTGTGTCAGGCGATAAATTTACGATTTATTTTGAGGATTTTAAAACTAGTTACAAGGATAATTTTGATTGTTCCGAGATTTAATAGACTATTTAGAAAAGATATATGAGCATGTGATAATATGTCTGAAGCATGTTAATGTATGAGCATGATTTAGAATTTTATGAGACATATTACAAGTACGATTGAGCATGACCCTAAATTATGAGTTAAGCGATACTACTACTGGAATGTCTTAAAGCTAGGTGAAAGTTGGAGCATTTGTTGATGTACATATTTATGTGATTTATTATGAAAGTGTGTAGGCTATATAATGTATTATGAAATTTCGAATGTTTGATTTTTTACATGAGTTAGTACATGAAAGTGATGTACTAGAGTTGAACCATTAAAACTAGATTAAACACGTACGTTATAGTTAATTAACATGACCTCGATGAGGAGATTTTAGAGGACTCATGATTATGTGAATGTTATATATAATATGAAGTTAAATGTAATCTCTTTTCCTTTCCAGATTATGTGATTGCATGAAAGTGATGTATGTCCGAGGGCACTAGTACCTGAAAGAGATGTATTAGGGCTGGTGTATATGAAAGTGATACACACTTAGAAGGTAGTGGGGTGTACGTAAGAGGTGCACGCTTAGTGGGTTATGTGTATACGAAAGAGGTATGCATCCCTACATTCATAGAGAGGATTTGGGGTGTACGAAAGGGGTACACATTCAGTGGGTTATGTGTATACGAAAGATGTGTATACATAACCATGTGTACGAAAGAGGTACACACTTAGTGGGTTATGTGTACGAAGGAGGTGTATACATAACCATGTGTACGAAAGAGGTACACACTCAGTGGATTGTGTGTATACGAAAGAGGTGTATACATAACCTGTTGGGGTTGATGCCCTAAAGTCTCGTATCCTGTAGTTTGTAAACAGTTTATACGAATGCTTGTATTGTTAATATATGATATTTTCTTCACATATTGTATTTTTTTCTCATTTGCTTGTTTTATTTGATTTACCACAAACCAATAAACATGAAATCCCTGGTTATCTGTATATGACTCAAACATGTATGTGGTGACATACAAGTGGATCATATCTTGAGTGATAACCAAAATGGTCTGTAGTATATGGATATAGGAGGGAAACCTT
>NC_052353.1:46188195-46190279 GCF_009727055.1 Benincasa hispida
CTAGAGCCTTCGACCGGAGCTAGATCTCGAGAGAGTCAGCTCAACCGCCCATCCATGGCACCACCGGTAGCCTTGACGCATATCCGCTGGAAGCAAGTCTTTGCTTCCAGCCAGTCATTTCATTTTCCTTTCTTTTCTTATATTGTATTGTATACATTTTGTGATTAAGAAATTAATACATTTTGTGTTCAATACATTTCTATCTTTCCTTCGATTCCATCTTCATCTTCTTTACTTAGCATCTTTAACTTCATTGCATCACTTAGTGAGATCGCTTGAGTATCGCATACTTAGTCATGTGGATTAGGGATATGAAGCATGTAGCAAACCACCGAGAAGTGTGCATTGTGCGAGTATGTGAGAAAACCTTATTTGCTTAGTGTGAAGCTATGGTAATGCCTGTCTCTAGGCCAACGCATTACTTGTCTATGAGTAAAGTCAACAACAACCAACTACCCAGGAGGGTAAGTGGTTGGCCGCATTAAGCATTGTAAGTCATTGTTCACTAGAGATAGGAACAATCTTAGGTCAGCAAAGTTCATGCACCTTGTCCTATGAGCACTTCATTCATCATTTAGTCATACTTGGAAGAGTAGTCTAAAACCAAATCTAAGACTCGAGAGAGTGGATTGGAACATATAGGCAAGAATGGGGAATTTAGAGATAAGCTCCGTTTGCTTTCACACAGCATATGCACCTTACGGATAGGATATTGCATGTGTCCAGGAAGTAGGATATGGTGGTTGTATGTGGTCATCTCGACACTCATGCATACCCACCGCATACGTCCTACAGTTAGGCTCAAGTGTGTGTAGCATGATCGCATGGCTTGCGTTAACTAAGGTTACTCTTGCGGTCACTCTTAAGTATTGCAATGAAAACATCTCCGCATTTTATCTACTTTCCCATTCATTTATTTCATGTCATGAGTTGTCATGTATCTACATCTCTTTCATATTCTCATTGTGTTGTCTGTTAGCTAGGAGTAGGAGTAGTATTAGCTTAGCAACCCCTCCAACATTCTTTTATTCAACCGCCGTATGCACATTACCGCATTCAGCTAGCTACAAGTCCCTGTGTTTGACCTTGGATCACTCGAGAAACTTGCGTTCGCGTTATACTTGGCGTGAGCACAAGAAAACTTGTGACAGGACGCATGGTCATCGCATACATTCGTTAACACATTGTCATTCCAACGCATGACTATCAACGTAGACCTTAAGAACATGCATCGCTTATCGCGTCTAAGGGATTTTAGTTGTCGAGTAATTTGACATCTAATTTCCCGTCATCAAGTTTAAGGCACTGTTGCCGGAGACTTGGCAGCTAATTATTTGTTGAGTTTTGTGTCTCTGCAGGCAACCTTTTTATCTTGGGAGTATTGCAGCTTGTGCAACCAGGTTGCAAACAATATTGAAGTGTAGGCGATGCATTGAAAGCTAGTATTGACCCCAAGGTAGAAGGGAAATCAGTCACAAGAGCTGAAGGTAATTCTAAGCACATGACGACCGCATGCACCCAACAATTGTCGAAAGTTCCAATGGTTAAGGCAACTTGACCCAAGCAATTGAGAACCATCTCCTGCATGGAAAACTCCTTGCGGTGACAACTTCCAGGGACGTCTTCTACTCTATCTTTACCTTGCTTTCTTAGTTTAGGTTATTTTTATTGTTATTTTGGATATATGGCTACTTCCTTGGTTGTGTGCGATTGCTCTTTGTAGGTGCAACAATAAGTCTCCTCGGTTCGCAGAACAACGGAAGAATTCTTTTCATCCTTCAACGCATGGCTTCAATCGCGTGAATTCTAATGCATGATCGCATGCGTTGTTCCGCCTAAGGTCTTTTCCTGTTAACTTGTATGCCTTATCCTTTTGAAATTCTTTCTTTCCCGATTGCGTTGCTTTGCGGTGTTTCTATGATGGTACGTATAATTCACCGCATCTTCTAACTAATCATCGCAACGCTCTTTACTTTTATTAGCCTCTTCAAATTTTGAAAGTCTTAAGTTTTATTTTGTGCAAACCTTCACTCAAACATTTATTACCGCATTCTTGTAATTTTGTTTTTAGCTTTGCGGTGAGA
>NC_052353.1:46190503-46243561 GCF_009727055.1 Benincasa hispida
AATGCTGCAACTCTAATTGGGGTGAATCAGGTGGCGCACATAAAGGTCTCGAAGAATTGCGCTCATTTACATTGCGATTATTGGTAAAAAAAAAAAAAGTGAAGCGACCCAATCAAGCAGGACAAGAGTTGAGTTGAATATGGAACGTAACCGAAGTTGGATGCCCGCATGACACACGTGGGGGTAAGCCAAAACAAAAAGTGTAACCTGGTTCAACGCCGCATTCGAATAAGTCATCGCAAAGTTTTGAATTATTTTGACGAACGCATTCTCAAAAGCTAAACGCAAAATTGCGGTGAATGAATAAAAGTTTTTGAGCAAAGGCTTGTCGGATCTAAACTTAGAAAAGATCTTTTTGAAGAAGCAGCCAAAGTAGAGGAGAGCCTTGCGGCGATGGTCAAAGGTATGAGGAAATTATATTCTGAGAAGCTGGTCATCGCAAAGGAAAGCATGAAGATGAGTTAGAATTTCTTGAGTATAACGCATGCTTGAGGACAAGCATGATTTTAAGTTTGGGGGTGACACACACCTTCTCTTGGCCCGAGAGGTGTCCACATATAGTTGGACTATGTTGTATTGTTCATTAGAGGAATCAGTGGTACTTAAAGAGTGAGATGTAACTATAGGGGCAAAACAGTAATTTGGCCCAGTTGTACTTACGAGCATCTGTGAAGGGTCATCGTACTCATGATTGGTTATATCCAATGGACACAAAAATATATCTATGGTAAGAAGATTTCAGCTGTTGATCTTTAGTGGAATGCTTGACAGTTAACGGATGGTGGATCTCGTGGCTAAAGAGTTTATTCAGCTATTCACGAACCATTGGAGCTTCAAGCCACAAGTTCTTTAGGTAGCTTGGATAAAGTCGAGAACCAGTGTTTGGGTTAATTTGAAATGTTCAAATTGACAAAAGGAAGTTCGATTATATATATAATTGGACTGGTTAATTATATATGATATAATTGGATAAATGTATAAGATACATTATTTTGGAGGAAATTAGATATAAATATGATTTATATCAAGAAAAGAAGAAAATACTATAGTAGATATGTGATGTCAAACTATAGGGTAAAAATATAATATGATTATATTTATTAATATTTTAATTGGTTAATTATATGATAATTAAGCAAAAAATCACGTTTGGACGTTGGTTAGTAGGGCAGCATCGGTTATTGTAACCGATGAAATAAAAATGAAATTGTTTCATTTTAAACCGTTGGTTCAAACCGTCCAAAAGAAAGAGTGAGTGCGTGTTGGTAGAATCCTAAGAGATCGCTTAAGCATTTCGAGAGTCTATATGATAGCACCTCTCCCCCTAAACGATCGTCCACCTTGCGCCTATATGATCGCACACTATTTCCTATATGATTACATAGCTTCTCTAAACGATCGTATAGTGTGCCGATTTTGTTAAACGATCGTATACTTTTCTGGTGGTGTCGTCCCTGTTGCAGTCGTGAGTTTGCGGTTGTGCGTGTTGCTACATTGACGATTAGGTGGAGGTTTCCGCTGCGGCGAGTTTCGAAGTTTCAAAGACTATCTTCAACTGGTATGGAACTCTTTCCCTTGTTATATCTTGTTCTTAGCATGCCGATAATTACTTTTTGTTTGCATAACTGTATGTTTTGAATGTATAATGTGTATTTCGGTCATAGTGAGATCGGAGCGGTCTGAACGTGCTCATAGAACTCTTTGGTAAGGGATTATTGGTTATCAGAGCCAGGATAGGATACTCCGATTTCCTATGTTGCAACAAAATGACATGTATGTTCATGGTGGGTGCATTTCTACGCTATTTAATGGTTCAATTTGCTGTGGATGTGCAGGATTAATGGATGTTTTGGGGATGATTAGCCTCAGTTTGATTTAGATCCTTTTACATTTGTGATTGTTTGTAAAGGCCCCTGCATTTGTTAGCATTAATAATCGTTATCGAGTCTGTATTCAAAGTTTGTTTGAAGTTTTGAGTTGTTCGTCGAAGTTTTGGGTAAGCGTTGCGGTTCTTCGAGGAAGGAGGCAATCTAGGGTCAATCGCATTGTGCAGAAGATGTGGCACGGATCGCTGTTGATCATATCGTAAAGTCAATGGAGTACGCGATCGCTGTTGAACGCATCGGTTAAACGATGAGGTATGCAATCAAGAGTTGATCATATCGTTTTGGCAATCAGGTAAGCGATCACAGAGTATCGGGTCGTGTAGACGATGAGATGCTCGCGTATCGTTTAACGTGCACAAGCGTTAGACGATTGTTTAGGTCAGCAAGCTTCATCGCTTAGTAACTAACTAAATGATCGCTTAGTAATGCTTGGTAAATTGTTTACCTTTCGTTGTGCTACGCGATCGCATAGACGATCAGGCTTCATAGCCTCGTCATCATCTACGCGATCATTTACTAATACTCCTATCGTCTAGTGTGCGTTGAACGGTCGTCTACCTACTCGAGTTTACTACACGATAAAGACTTCCTGGCGGTTCAAGACCCAGTTCACCTGTGAACCGGTTTGCTCGATGAAAAACGTAATAGATAGGGTTTTTTCATTCTAGTTTTTGTAAAGGCTCATCCCGGTCCATTAATCCTTTATTTATTACATGAGATGTATGTTTTTTATATGTCATATAGTATGCACATATAGTAAATCCCACCTTAGGTTATGCAATGGTCATGCATCATCTCTTTATTGTAATTGTTATAATTTAGAGAAGCATGATTTAATTATGTAAGAGCATGCTCATGCATCATCTCTTTATTGTAATTGTTATAATTTAGAGAAGCATGATTTAATTATGTAAGAGCATGCTCATGTATCATATAATATAAGAGTTATGTTTATGCATGCATAAAAAGTATTGACATGCATCATCTTTATATTATAATTGTTATAGTATAAGGGTAAATGATAACATGTTTGCTTGGTTGTTGCGCGTCATATAAAAGTTATATATAGTAATGATCGGAAATTGTATGAAGCATGACACATAGGTTACTTTATAAATGTTATAAACACCTCGTTGTGTGCAATAGTTTTTATTTCTTTTTAAAAGTTAAAGAGAAATTAGAACTAAAAGGAATAAGAAAGACATGCATGCTCACTTAGGTTTAATTCATGGTTTTAAAGTGTTTAAAACTTGGATCACATAGACCTAAGATCACGGTTCTAATACGATTAGTAACCCTAAGGCTTTAATCTTTTAATCTGTTTAATAGGATTAAATTGGCTAATAAAAGGTTAAAGTGTAGCAAATCTATCTATAAAGAACCTTTTGTCTAAGGCGGGTTCTGTCTAAGCTGGGATATTTAAGTTAACGGAAACGTAACACCCCCTACCTAGGAACTTACCTGGAAAGGTGAATTAGATAGATTTGATGTATGCATGCAAGTTAAGGACAGTCCATAAAAGTGTTTAAATGTGACTACTTGAAATTGTTCATATTTCATAGACAAACATTGTTTATGAGCAGAGTTTAAAAAGACGACTTAGACTAAAAACCAGTAGCCAGACTGTCTATGTTAATGAATCCCTAGGTAGAACATTCAGTGGGAGGTATTTGGGGCATGAGATGCTTCACTTAAACCTTTCACGTTTCTCCTAAATAGTCCACACTGTGAGATTTACCCTTGGCCTTGCGGCACCTTTGGCGTGTCCCCCTAACAGATGGTGTTTGGATAGGTCAATATCAAGGTGGATGGATAGAATGTTCATAGTGAGTGGGAGCGGGAAGTACGACAACATATCCCTCGGTCTCCCTCGTTAGGTTGAATAAAGTTACTGCGTATCGCCTCGAGGCACCCTGGGAGTGTCCCCCTTAAAGGATGGTAATTTTACGCGTTTCTTTATTTGATCTCCTGTAAGAGGATAAGGTAACTTAGTCTCTTTTCCTAATTTGCTTATTCCTTACGGTGGGCTTATTAGAGCGGGACTCAGGCACCAAAAGTGAGGGGTTACACATACGCAGAATAGTTAAAGGTTAATAATTCTGGACTGAAAAATGGTGGCTGTTAGGTTTAGTTCTAAGAGTTGGTTTTGCCTAATGGTTGAGAATGTCTCATCCCAGCGAAGGGGCAACTGATCACCCCATCGGTGACGTTTGTCTTGCTTCACTGGGGCATCATTATAAAATAGAAGTCTATAATTAGGGTACTTGAAACTGTTTTGCAAAACTGATTGGTTTAAAAGTGGTTTAGCAAAATCTGATAAAGTTTTGTTTGTAATTTCAACAACATTTTCAAAATGGCAACAGCTATGTTAGCATTGCTAAGCGCCGAAAAACTTACTGGAGATAATTTCGCAACATGGAAACACGTGGTCACGATAATCCTGATCATCAAGGATCTCATGTTCGCTCTCACGAAGGCTTGTCCTCCTATTCCAACTCTGAATGTCGCTCGAAATGTTCGGGAGGCATACGAACGATGGACAATGGTGAATGAAAAGGCCTGAGCCTATATCTTGACAAATTTTTCTAAAGTCTTGGCCAAGAAACATGAGCCTATGGTCTCAGCGTGTGAGATCATGGAGTCCCTGCAGGGGATGTTTGAACAACCATCTGAACAGCTTATGCATGAGACTCTTAAATACATATTCAACTCCAAAATGAAAGAAGGCACATTCGTTCGTGAGCATGTGCTTAACATGATCGTCCACTTTAATGTGGCGAAGTTGAATGGGTTTACCATTGATGAGGGTAGCCAGATTAGCATAATCATGCATTCTTTTCCAGAGAGCTTCTTGCACTTTGTTAGTAATGTGATTCTTAACAAAGTGAAATATAACTCTCCTCAACGAGTTGCAGACATACCAATCTTTACTGAAAAGTAAGGAGACGCAGAAGGGTGAGGCAAATGTTACTTCATCCTCCAGGACGTTTCATAGAGGTTCGACCTCAGGAACGAAGTCTGCACCTTCTGCTTCTAACTCTGCAAAGGGGAAGAAGAAGAAGGGTGGTAAGGGAAAAGGGAAGGCACCTGCTAACCCACCACCTGTCGCCCCACAGGTTGCTAAGGGAAAATGTTTGCACTGCAACCAAGATGGACACTGGAAGAGAAACTATCCTTGGTATCTGAAAGAGAAGAAAGCAGCCAAGGCTAAGGCCAAGGCTGATAATGGTAAATGTGATTTACTTGTGCTTGAAACTTGATTAGTGGAGAATGATGATTGTACCTGGATAATTGATTCGGGCACCACTAACCATATTTGTTCTTTTTTTCAGGGGATTAGATCTTGGCGACAGCTGAAGGCTGGTGAGATGACGATGCGAGTAGGCACCGGGCACGTCATCTCAGCTGTGGCAGTGGGAGAACTCCAGTTAGCTTTACAGAATACGTTTCTTATTTTAATTGATGTATATATTGTTCCTAAACTAAAGAGGAATCTTATTTCTGTAAAGTATTTATTGCAATGTAAATATACTATCTCGTTTAATGTGAATAAAGCGTTTATTCATAAAGGTGGTGTTTTTATTTGCACAGAAAATCTGGAATCGAATTTATATGTGGTAAGGCTGTTAGCCCTTAATTCCCTCCATAATACTGAATTGTTCAGAACTGTCGTAACTCAATCAAAACGTCGACGAATTTCTCCAAAAGAAAATGCCCAACTTTGGCATCTTCATTTATAGCACATCGATCTCAATAGGATTGAGAGATTGGTGAAGAATGGACTTCTAAGTGAGTTAAAAGAAAATTCTTTACCAATGTGTGAATCTTGCCGTGAGGGTAAGATGACTAAACGACCTTTTACTGGAAAAGGTTATAGAGCCAAGGAGCCTCTTGAGTTAGTACATTCTGACCTTTGTGGTCCTATGAATGTGCGAGCCCGAGGTGGCTATGAGTATTTTATCAGTTTCACTGATGATTACTCAAGGTATGGGTATGTTTATCTTATGCAACGGTAGTCTGAATCCTTTGAAAAGTTTAAAGAGTTCAAGGCTGAAGTTGAAAACGCATTAGATAGACGGATTAAAACACTTTGATCGGATCGAGGTGGAGAGTTTTTTGACTCAGCATTCCAGGACTATTTGATAAAACATGAAATCGTTTCCCAACTCTCAGTGCTGGGTACACCTCAGCAGAATGGTGTAGCAGAGAGGAGAAATAGGACCTTGTTAGACATGGTTCGCTCGATGATGAGTTACCTTCCTTACTGAACTTGTTTTGGGGTTTCGCAGTGGAGACTGCGATATATATACTCAACTGTGTTCCCTTCAAGAGTGTCGCAAGAACACCTCTGGAGTTGTGGAACGGGCGTAAAGCTAGTTTACATCACTTCCGCATTGGGGTTGCTCTGCACATGTGGTTGAGGCTAATCCCAAGAAGTTGGAACCACGGTCGAGGTTATGCCTCTTTGTAGGCTACCTCAAAGGTACACGATGGGGTTATTTTTATAATCCGACAGAAAATAGGGTTTTTGTTTCAACAAACGCTACTTTCCTAGAGGAGGATCATATAAAGAAGTTGATGCGTAAAATTATGATGTGATGGTGTGAGTATGCGATGATGTGTGTTATGAGGTGTTCATGCAAGTTTTCCTAACAAATCCCAAGTATAAGCCTTCTTAGGTTTCCTAGTAAATCTAAGGTCGAACACAGGGACTACTAAGTAGATATGCGAAAAAATGAAGTGGATAGTGTTTTGATTTAGATTTTTCCTATGCGACGAAGTTGAACGCGGAGTGATGAAAGCATAGAGTTACAATAAGTATACGATGAAGGGGTTAAGAAAGGGTTTAGCTAACATTTTCTAAGATTATGCACAAGTTATGCGATCATGCTACACACAAATATCAATATTACATTTCTCCATGCAGAATGCCACAATTCCTATTTCGAGGACGCACGCGATGCATATGCAAAAATGTCGATAGAACTTATTTCTAAGTTTTTATTCTTGCTTATGCAATCTAATTCGATTCTCTCAAGCCTAGATTCTATCTTTAGGCTACTCTTTCAAGTATGTCCAAATGATGAATGACACACACATAAGACAAGGTGACCGTATACCACCAATCCTATTTCTAGGGCGCATGCAATGTGTAAATAGCAGATAGAACTTATGTCTAAGTTTCTACTCTTTCTTATGCGATCTAATCTGACTCTCTCAAACCTTGATTCTAATCTGACTCTCTCAAGCTTAGATTCTATCTTTAGACTATTTTTATCAAGTATGTCTAAAGGTGAATGATGCATACATAAGATAAGATGATCGCATAAAATGTAAATCTTAAGTCATGCTAGCTAAGTACTTCTCAACCCATTTAAAAATTTAGGTACTCATGCATGGTATGGAGAGATTGAACATAAATTGAAATGAAGATTCCATTTTCTGCAAATAAAGTACTGAATACAAAATAACAAGTGAATTTGAGAGATAACAAGCCCTGTAAGCAATGTCTTGCTTCCCATGGCCTTTTACACTACTCTTTATCACTTCAACTCTGTTCTAGTTGTGGATTCTTGCTCTCATAAGGGTTGGCCCTCTCTCCTTTGTATTGCTTTCCAACAGTCTCTCGGTCTGTCGGGGAGCGGTTTCTCTCGGCTTCGCCTCATCTCCTTGCTCTCTCTGTCCTCTATGTATATGTATAAGTATGTGTGTGAATCAACTAACTTCTTTCTCTCTGGTGGCATTCGGTATTTATAGATTTCAAGGTGAAACAACTTTTCTTACAAATGATTGCAATGATGGTAGAATCCTAAGAGACCACTTAAGCATTTCGAGAGCCTATACGATAGCACCTCTCCGCCTAAACGATCATCCACCTCGCACCTAAACGATCGCACACTATTTCCTACACGATCGCATAGCTTCTCTAAACGATCGTATAATGTGCCGATTTTGTTAAACGATCGTATACCATTTCCTAAACGATTCTTCAGTAAAACCTACACGATCGTGTAGCTTTTCCTAAACGATAAGCATTTTGCTATGTGATAGCGTCTTTTTCCCTCTCACTTGCTTATCGCCTACACGATCCGTATTTTCTCATTCCTCTACCAAATTCACCAAAGACCACGCTTTAGGTTCTCACTCCGAGAATACTCGGGGCTCTTTTCTGGTGGTGTCGTCCCATTGCAGTCGTGAGTTTGCGGTTATGCGTGCTGCTATGTTGACGATTGGGTGGAGGTTTCCATTGTGGTGAGTTCCAAAGTTTTGAAGACTGCCTTCAACTGGTATGGAACTCTCTCCCTTGTTATATCTTGTTCTTAGCATGCTGATAATTACTTTTTGTTTGCATAACTGTATGTTTTGAATGTATAATGTGTATTTCGGTCATGGTAAGATCGGAGTGATCCGACGCGCTCATGGAACTCTTCGGTAAGAGATCCTTCATAACTATATATACGAAAGAGGTACACACTCAATGGATTATGTGTATATGAAAGAGGTGTATACATAACCATGTATACGAAAGAGGTACACATTCAATGCGTTATGTATATACGAAAGAGGTGTATGCATAACCATGTGTACGTAAGAGGTACACATTCAGTGGGTTATGAGGTGTATGCATAACCATGTGTACAAAAGAGGTACACGTCTCTACATTCATAGAGAGGACCTGGGGTGTACGTAGGAGGTGCACTCTAGGGGAAAAGAAAAAGAGTAAGCCATGTAAGGGAAATTTTCATGTCCCACTAGTAGAAAGCTTCAGTTCATGTTGTATTTATTGGACATAAATGCTTAGCCTGACCCCGGTAGTGGGGTTACTTACTGAGTATTTTATACTCACCCTTTCTCATGTTTATGTTTCAGGTAAGGGCAAGGACGCAGTGGCGAATGACAAAAGGAATCCTTGAACGAGCCACTAGGGACCAGTTTTATGCTTCCACTCATGATATTTAGATTTCTTTCCATGTTTTTCAACTTTCAATTTGATGTTTGAAACTTACTATTAAGATTTGTTTTCAGACCTATTTATTATCATTTATGATTTATGGATACCTTATCGTTTGTTTTTAATATTTGAATTTAATGAAGGTCTTTTGAGTTCAACTTATTTATTTAGCATTTATTTTACTATAAAAGGATGTTGTTTTAAGTTCCATGCATGCATGTGTTTAGTAATGGCCTAACTTGAGTCCTAGTGGGTCGGGTCGTTACATAAAACCCAATAGATCGTAGTGTCAAATCGTATATTCCAAGATCAAGAAGCTTGTTTCAATCCATAAATGGACTGATTAAGTTTGCAAACATTTTGCTCTGGACTTTGGGTTATGAATCCCTTAGGCTGTTGCATATATATGGTCTGTTTAAGATTGCTATTCGAAAGGCAGTCTTAATGTCCATTTTCCAAATCTCATAGCCATAATATGAGGCAATGGATAGGAGTATCCAAATAGACTTCTAGATGGCAACAGGTGAGAAAGTCTTCTCATAGTCAGTTTTCTCAACTAGGGTATAACCCTTTACCACAAGTCTAGCCTTGAAGGTTTACACCTTCCCATCAGCACCTGTTTTCTCTTGTAGATCCACTTACAACCTATAGGTTTTACCCCATCAAGTTGATCTACAAGATCTCAAACTGTATTAAAGTACATAGACTCCATTTTGAGATCATGGCTCTAATCCATTCATCTTTGTCAACATATTTCATTGTTGGAGTTGATGCCCTAAATCTCGTAGGGTCATGTAGTTTGTAAACCTTGTATGAACAAACGTTTCAGTGATTTATAATATTTGATATTTGATTCATTCTATCTATGAAATATATGATATTTTAGTTGCATTAACTTAAACGTGTATATGGAGACATACAAGTGGATCATTATAACTTAAACATGTATATGGAGACATAGGTGGATCATGTTTAAATGATAACCTAAATGGTCTGTAGTATATGGATAAGACTGGGTACCGTATCCTGGTGACACTATGAGTATGGCCCGCTTTGTAGGTGTTACAAATGTTGTAAAGTACTACAAATGATCTCCTAATCATTCATATATTAGACATGTGAGTAGGGATATTCTATACAAAGGAGTTTATATAAGACCGGGTCACGAAATGTTTAGCCTTATTATATAGCACCGTTCATAATAGAGCCTTTCATTTCACTAGGATGACCATAGGTTACGTGACCTTAATCCTGAGTGAGTTGTGAACTCTTGCCTATGAGGGCGATCCTTTGATTTGTATGGGTGAGAGTGGCCAGATCTCTAACTCAACAAGTCTACCATTTTGGGGATGCATTTGATTGAGGAGCTGGGAACTCAGCTACAGAAGATGGAATTCACTCATTCGTCGAAGTAGGGGTAAGTAGATAAATTGCTCCCTTAAGGGCTGATTCCAGGTCTTGAATAATGTGGCGCCACACCCTCTCCTGGCCTAAGAGGGGATTAGTCATAGTAGGACTATGATCTATAGTTCATTAGAGGGATCAGTGGTACTTAAGGAGTTAAATGTAACTACAAGGGAAAAACAGTAATTTGGTCCAAATATACTTACAAGCAATTTGTGAAGGGTCATCATACTGTTAATTGGTTATATTTAATAAACACAGAAATATATCTGTAGTGCGAAGAGTACAGCTGTCAGCCTTTAGTGGAGTGCCCGGCAGTTAACGAATGATGGATAATGTGATTAAAGAGTTTAATCAATTATTCACGTACCGTTGGAGCTTCAAGCTACAGGTCCATAAGGTCCCCTTGGGTTGCTTAATGGATTTAAGTTGAGAATCAGTTTTTGGGTTAATTTGAAATGTTCAAATTAATAAGAGGAAATTTGATTATATATAATATAATTAAATTATATATGATATAATTGATTAATATATTTGATACATAATTGTTTAGTTAGAGAAACAAATTATTGAATATAATTCAAATATATTTTCTATGAATAAGATTCATAGTTATTAAATCTAATATAAATATGATTTATATTAAATGCCATAAAATAAAAGAACTATGGTTTACATATTATATATGATGCAATATTAAAACTATAGGTTATAAATATAATATGATAAGTTAGTTATCATATTTATTTATAATTTATTAATTATTTGATAATTAAATCCTTTTTTCTCTATAACCACTTTTAATGGGTAGTTATTTAGTTTTTTGTGGCAAAAATCAGATATATGAAATATGATTTCATTATTCCAAAAGATAAAGATTCACTATCGAGTAAAAAGAAAGTCTTCTACACGATTCCTTGAGAGACTAAACGATCGAGTAATATAGTCTATGCGATAGACTTGGTCATCTACATGACAGCCTTGCTTCCACTCGATCGTCTTCCTCCTCCAACTCCAAACTCCCCTCTAACCAAAATTAGTCAGAGCCCACCACTCTTGGATTCTCACACCGAGAATACCAAGGTGACTAAGTGGTAGTGTCCCTGTTGGTTCGAGTTTCTCGTTGCCATTTGCTACTGTTCAAGGAGAGTTCGTGATTTTTTCGACGCATTTGTGAACGAGTACGATCGAGGGATTAACTTGAAAAACAGTTCTTCAAAGATATAGTCACTATACTCTTGTTCATTTATGTTATAGCATGTTGTAATTTAGTTTTATGCATATTCTACTCTTGTTTAACTGTAAATGTATGCGTTCAATCAAAATGGGATTTGGACGATTCGCTTCCGCTCAAAGGTTCTCTGTCAAAAGAGTTCCTTCATTCATTGCTTTATTATAAGACAATGGATCCTTAACATCATAGTCAGCTACGATGGCTAGGGCTTTTGTTAAACCTATATAACGAATAAACGGGTTTGTTACCCTCCCACTACATCGAGGCACCCTCAACATTTGAGGTGGATGTGACCTACTAGATGAACCAATTTAAACAACTCTTATTGAGGTATTGGGCTTTTCAACAACTCTTGTTGAAGGTTCAGTAGTTTCAGTGGAAAGTTCACTTAACACTATCTTACTGCGGGGCTTATGTACCCTATGTGGGTTTCTTCTAAAAATGCATCGTTTTTCGACAAAAACACTTTATTATCTTTAGGGTCATAGGAGTAACCACCTTTCGTTCCTTTAGGGTAACCTAAAAAAAGACACAATTTCGAATGAGGTTCCAATTTCTTAGGATTTGCCTCAAGCACATATGTTGAGCAACCCCACATTCTGAAATGTGTAAACTACCTTTATAACCATTCCATAACTCAGGTGTTCCAGTGACACTTTTGGATGTAACACAGTTCAAAATGTAGGCTGCAGCCTGTACTACATAACCCCAAAACAAGCCAGGTAAGGTAGCATAACTCATCATAGACCGAACCAAGTCCAACAGGGTTCGATTTCTCCTTTCTGATATACCATTTTGCTGAGGTATATCAGGTGTTGAGAGTTGGGATACAATTTCATGTTTTATCAAATAGTCCTAAAATTTTAGATCTATATACTTTCCACCTCGATTAGATCGAAATGTCTTTATTGTTTTATTTAATGCATTTTCAACTTCAGCCTTGTACTCCTTTAACTTTTCAAGGGCTTTAGACTTATGTTGCATTAAATATACGTACCCATTTAGAATAATCATTAGTGAAAGTGTTGAAATATTCTAACTTTTCTCTTGCATTAACATTCATCGGACCACAGAGGTTTGAATGTACAAGCTCTAAGGGCTCTTTGGCTCTATGGCCTTTTCTAGTAAAAGATCTTTTAGTCATTTTGCCTTCTAGGCATGACTCACCTACAAGTAAAGAATATTCTTCTAACTCGCTTAGAAGTCCATTCTTAAGCAGTTTCTCAATCCAATTGAGATTTATGTGTCCTAATCTTAGGTGCCAAAGATGGATTTTTTTTTAAGAGAAATTTTCTGTCTTTTATTTTGAGTTACCGCAAGTTTAAACGGTTCAGTATTTATAAGGGCCTTTGGTGCTAACAATCTTAGCACATATAAATTATTTAGCATAACAAAGTTCTATACCATTATAAAAAATAAATGCTTTATAAAGAAAATTATACATAATAAAGTTGTTCGATTAAACACTTTACAGAAATTCAATTCATTTTAAAGTCGGGAACTACATATACATTTGCAATTATAATATAATTTTTCTGTAAAGTAAGTTGGAGTCCTCCCATTGTCCTCGCACAGACGGCATGCCCAGTTCCTACACATATCGTCATTTCACCAGGTGCCAGCTATTGCCAGGAATCAAGTTCTTGAAATGAAGAACAAACGTGGTTAGTGGCACTCGAATTTATTATCCAGATCGAATCATCATTCTCCACTAAACAAGTCTTTAATATAAGTAAACCACATTTACCTTATTTGGCCTTCTTCTTTTCTGCCAAGTACTTAGGACAATTCCTTCTCCATTGTCCCTCCTGGTTGCAATGTGAAACAAATTTCCTTTACAACCTTGGTCTTCTTGCCCTTTTGGGCAATAATTGGTGGGTTAGCCTTCCCTTTTCCACATTTCTTCTTCATCCACTTTTTGGTGCCAGAAGACGAAGGCACAGACTTAGTTCTAGAGGTTGAACCCTTATAAAACTTCTTTAAGGACGAGATAACATTTTTCTTACCCTTCTATTCCTTAACTTTCATCAAAGATTGGAAAGTTTGTAGCTCATTGAGCAAAGTGGTCAGGTTATAGTCAATCCTGTTCATAACAGTATTGCTACAAAACTGTAGGAAACTTTAAGGTAAAGTTTCCAAAATGAAGCTAACATGACTGGCCTCATCAATGACAGACTCGTTCATCTCAGCCATATTAAAGTGGATCATCATGTTTAGAACGTGTTCTCGAACAGAGGCACATTCTGGTATGCGGCATTGAATATGAATTTGAGTGCATTGTGCCTGAGTTGAATGGACAGTTGTCTAATTCCCCACAGGGACTCCATGATCTCACGGGCAGTGAGCATGGGCTCATACTTCTTGACCAGGACCTTGGAGAGGCTTGCCAAGATGTACGCTCGGACCTTTTTATTTGCCCATAGCCAGCATTTGTATGCATCCCGAACGTTTCGAGTGGCATTTGAAGTAGGGACTTGAAGACACTTTTCAACAAGGATAAATATCATAACTATATTGATTGTGTTTGTCCAAGTGATGTAATTATCGTTGGTTAATTTGTCAGTGGCAAGCATGTTAAGAGTTGCAGAAGTCATATTTGTAAAGTTTGCTGAAACATACAATTTATTTACATTAGTATCTCATGCATTACTCATTTAGGAAAAACCAATCAAATTTAGCAAAATAACTTAATGCACCCTATGTGCACATTTATTTTGCAATGATGCTTCAGCGAGGCAGGATAAAAGCCGCCATAGGGTGAACATGTAGCCCTTCATTGAAATGAGATAATCTCAACCAATAATTACAACATAACAACTTTTTTTTCTTATCATTATTAGTCAACATTGTTCGGTCCAGAAATTGTTAATTAGCTTAACACTTACTCGTTAGTGTAACCCCCTTATTTTAGATACTAAAGTTCTGCCCCAATGAGCCAATCTTAGAGAAAAACCAATTGAGGCAAAAATTAAAGCAACCTATCCATTTATGGAGTTTGAGTAAAGAGTCATTTAAATGTCATTCGTATGGGGACATAAACAAAGGTGCCTTAAGGCCGAGTATAAAAATTTACTACAAACTAATGAGAGAGGCCGTAGGATATGTTGACACACATCCCGCTCCCACTTACTATAAACACTCTCTCCATTCACCTTAGTATTGACCTATACAAACACCACCCGTAGGGCGACACAAGAAAAGGTGCCTCGAGGCCGAGTATAGGTCTCATGGTGTAAACTTTGAGGGAGAAACGTGATAAAAACAATGAAGTATCATATACCCCATTTTTCTCCCACTGAGTGTTTTACCTAGGATTAATTTAACTTAGAAAAATACGGTTACTTATTTTACTAAATGTTTGTTTAAATTTTCCCAATACTAATTTACTTTGGATAGCTAAAGAACTTTGATTATTGTTCATTAAGCATTAACTTTAATAAACAATTGCATGCTTCTAAAAAAAATCTATCTAATTTGCCCTTTAAGTCAGTTCTCAGGCAGAGGTATTCCGTTTCCATCAGCTTAAATACCCAGCCTAGATAGAAGTGGCCTTAGACAAAGGTCTCTTAGATACATTTACTATAACTTTAATATTTTATTAAAACCAATTTAATCCTATTAAACTGATTAAAAAGATTAAACTTATTTCTAACCTTATTAGAAACATTGTGAACTTAGGTATATGTAAATCATATTTTAAACTATTTAAAAAAGGTTATTTTAACCTAAGTTAGCATGCAAATATTTATTATTGATTTTAATTTCTAGTTTCATTTAATTATAACAATTATAAAAAAAAATTAAATAAATTAAAACCAAACATTACAAGTGAAATCACACTTAGAAAAATTATAACAACTGTGAAATTACCTAAAGTAATGACATGTTTCATGCAATTATAATTTTAATTTTCATTCCTTAAACATACATAACCATTATATACTAAAGTAATGAAAATAAAAAAATAACATTCATACATACATCCAACTATATATTATAATTCTTATAATATAAATGATGCATGACAATGTTATTAATACATGCAAACATATATTATAACATTTATATTATATGATGTATGAGCATGTTATAATATTAAATCATGCAACTATATTATAACAATTATAATATTTATGATGTATGATAAATAATGTATAACCTATGGTGGGATTTTACTATATGACATGCATTATGACATATATAAAATAAATAAATTATACATCAAATGCATAATTTAAAATTTAACTAATTGGACCGGGATTGGACTCCTAAACAACTTTTTATATTAATTTAATTAACTAAATAATTATTTATTACAAAAAAAAAACTTCAAAACATACTAAACCGGCCCAGTCTATGAACTGTAGGTGAACTAGACCCGCTAACCACACGAACCCCACGAACGAACCGGATGCAACACGTGCCCCTTTTCCATCTCCGAGCTTCTGTTTCCCTCCATTTTTGCCTCGTTTTCTCAATAATTTCGTCGAAAAAAATACGAACGACACGGACATTATCAAATACATCTCTATTGCAAATTTATGCCCAAAACAATGGGTCCTTACGAACCAATTTGTAAAAAAAAAAAAATGCAATAAGCCTATATAATCCAACCCTGAAAACATCCAAAAATTGCAAAACCTCATTCACCAACATGAATTTCAGAATAGTAAATGTAATCCAACCATGAAAACTATAAATTGGGAATAAGAATGCCACTTTGATACCAATTGAAGAACTGTGAAGTCTGAAGTGGAAGCGGGATCGGTCCCAATTTTAGTTTTTCACAGAATGTAAAATACAGAAAATATAAAATATGCCTTCTAAAAGAAATTTAATTTTACAACATGCTTTTCGAAATAATACACTAAAAATAATAATACGTATTCTTGAAGTGGCACGAACTCTTCGAATTCCTTGGACCTCCAATCCCAAAAGCAACAATTCCCAAAAGTCAAATGAAAGTACACAACTACAAGAATTACAAGGTATTCTTTTTTTAGGGTGAGAATCTACAGGAGTGTGTGGAGCTTTGCGTTAATTTTTGGGAAGTAGAATAGGATAATCTTTTTTAGAGAAGATTTTATAGAGTAAATCTTTTTTTTTTTAACACACTATTTTGCATGCAGGATGAGGAAGAAGATCATTATTTTTCCCAATTCCCCATAATCCTTAATTAAAAAGAGAAATTTTATGGGGAGGGAGTTTTTCTTAACCTCCTCTCACTTTTATTTTGAAATAAAATATAAAATTATATATATATATATATATATAAGCACATATAGGATTATTAATCTCTTATAAGACCAATAACAAAACAATACCCGTCTTCATCTACTTTTGGAAAAAAGGCAGGCTTTACCCAATAGTTGTTGAACTCGAGGTTGGTAATAAACTGCAGTCTTCAGGTCATGGGCCTGATGAGTCGACGCTGCCCGACAGTATGGAGTACTGACCACACCTTGTGAATGGGCAGAGCCAGGTGCTCTTATTTTACGACGGTAGGGAAGGGCTTGGTGGGTTAGGAACGTTTTCAATATGATGATTTTTCCGATTTCCTCGGCTTTTTAGGCACATGAGGAACCGACTATATGAAGCAGGATATCCTGCTGCTTGGAGGTGTGAAAGGCCAACCAAGATCGGATATAGCTGGTTTTCCGCGTGGAAAGAGACGGTAAGGAGCTCACTTTTTTAAGTGAACTTTTAAACGATCTCCGAAGACATGGGGGTAGCGACTGTTTATTAAAAACACAGGACTCTGCTAAGTGGTAACCTATAATTTTTATATGAATCAAATTCAAATAAATTTATATTTGAATTATATTCAAATATTTATTTCTTCTCAAAATAAACTATATATTATAATATATCAAATACATTATATTGATTATATCACATATAATTAATTTAAATTAATTATATCATATATAATAATTCCCTCAATTAATTTAAACAATCCAAATCAACCCAAAATTAATTTGATTCTCAATTATCCCAGTTGAGCTACCGAAGGGACCTTATGGACCTATAGATTGAAGCTTTAATGATACTTAACAATTAATTAAATGATTCAAATTCCATTAACTGTCAGTCATTCTACTAAAGATCGACAGCTGTACTTTTTGCACTATAGATATATTTTTTTGTCCATTAATTTAATCAATCAACAATGCGATGATCTTTCACAAATTGCTCGTAAGTACAATTGCGCTAAAATTACCGTTTTGCCCCTGTAGTTACATCTAACTCTTAAGTATCACTAATCTTTCTAATGAATAATAAGTCATGATTCAATTATGACCAAACCTCTATGGGCCAAGAGAGGGTGTGGCGCCACATCGTTCAAGTCCAGAATTAGCCCTTAAGAGAACAATTTATCTACTTAAACTGACAGTAGGGAAGGAGTCAATTTCTTCTTATATAGCTTTGTTCCTAGTTTTCCAATCAGACGAATCCCTAAAATGGTAGGCATATTGAATTGGCAAACTGGGCACTCTCACACATGCAAATCAAAGAACCGCTTTCATAGGCAAGAGTTCACAACTCACTCAGGATTCTAGTCATGTCATCTATGGTCGTCTTAGTGAAATGTAAGTCTCTTCTATTAACAATGTTATATAATGAGACTATTCATTTCGTAGTCCGATCTTATACAAACCCTTTTCGTATATAGCGCCCCTGTTCACATGTCTCTACATGAAGAATCATGATCATATCATTTGTAGAACTTACAACAATTGTAACATCTACAAAGCGGACCGTATTCGTAGTATCACCAGGATAAGGTACCCAACCTTCCCATAGACCATTTAGGTTATCACTTAAACACAATTCAATGTCTCCACATATATGTTTAAGCTATAAAAGATAACTTTGGATGTTTCTTTATTTGTTTTGTGGGTTAATGCTATTAAATGTCAAATAAAATGCCTCAGATTTTATGAATAAACTGTTTGTATAATACAATTACTACAGAACCCACGAGATCTAGAATATCAACCACAATAGTGCGTTGCACGTCTTTTAACTAGTATTAATAAAGATCGAAAAATAAAATTGCATGGCAAAATAAAACGTTTACTTTTGAAAGATATATGCAATATCGTATTTAAAAACATTTTTTTTCGAGTCCATAGAAGAAATATAATTTATACATAATATCAAACTATTAACAGTTTGAAGAAAACTAAATTATTTAAGATCTATTTGGTAGATAATTCATATTATATTTTATGTTTTTAAATTAACTCAATTCAGCAAATATGTTTTTGTCAAACAACTCGAATTCTGTTTCTAAAAACTGTTTTCGAATTATGTGATTTAAATAGTGCAAATTCTGACAACAATGTTTTTACGTTTTCATTTTATCTAGATTTTGAATTTTAAATTTCAAAATGTAGAAAATATATTAAATAAAGACAAAATATTCAAAAATACGATATGTTAATTTATAAACTCAATTCATGTTTTAAAAAATATAATATGTATTATGTAATATATTATAAATTATATAATATTACAAAATAATTATATAATTTTTTAAAACATAAATCATATTAAAAATAAACTGATAATAGTTTATTGTTCAATTGACAGATATGTTAGCAACACACAAGTCTACCATTTAAACTGTCCACCCCAATTGTAGAAAAAAAAAATATTTAATTTGTCTACGAAGAATTAAATTGATTATTAATTATAATTATGATATAAACAAATTGAAATTCCATCGGGGAACCGAAATTCAGCAAATTTGGTGAACATTCTGGCGTTGACGAATTGGTCAATTAGGATTAGGTGGACCCTTTAACTTTTGTTAAATTAAGATTAGGATTAGGATTAGGATTAGGCGTTAGAATGTGAGCGGCAGTAGAGGATTACCTCCTTTTGAGTTTTGATATTATCCGAATTATGATCCAATGGCAAAGTAACTACGGGCAGGGAAAGTTTTAATCCAGATTAAAAAAAGAAAAGAAAAAGCAATCGATCGACGTCGTTTCAGTGACAACCATGAACCGTCGGATGAACTACGAGATTTAATCTGTACCGTAAAAAGAAATAGGAGAAACGAAAACGGAATAAAGTCGATATAATAGAGGTTTGTGAGGCTTGCAGAAATTGTCTCTTGCATATAAAGCTTCATTGACTTGAGACCTCGCTGTTTTCGTTCTCCCTTTTCTCCCGGTATAATTCTTCTTCAACTCTTTCATGTTAATCCATGCACTATTTTCTTTTCTATTTCTTGTTTTATCGATTTCTTCTCAACCATTTTTCAATTTTTCTATCTGGGTTAGGGTTTATCTTTATTTTTATTTTATGCAAGCGCGAGATCTGTTAGTTTTTTGGGATCTTAGGGTTTTGTTGTTTAATTGTAATTGTTCTTTAATTTGAAGAATAAAAAAGATATATGATTTTGTTTCCGGAGACGGGGTTTGTTCTTTGGTTCGTGGGAAATTGTTTGATCCCCTACAGAACATTTGCTTTTGTAGTTTGTTGTATTCTTTTCCTAATTTGGAGAAAACAGCCTTAATGGTCGTATTCTTTTCATAATCGATTGTCCGATCTACCAGTTTGTTATTTTTCTATCTTTTTTATTGAACTTGGTTAGGAATTTTTTTACTATACACTCTTTTGATCTTTGATCAACAAGTATGTCAGAGGACCGAGAGGATTGTAGATTAAACGTGGGATTTAGCTATATGAGGATTATGGGTGGATTATTATGTTTTGCTTTTGAACAAATTGATGCTTATGTGACTGTATCTTGTTGTTTCAACTCTGATCTGTTTGTTATGTCTTGCAGATTTGAGTACAACTTAATTGACGGCTAATATCTTATTTGCTGGTTGGTTACCTGTGTTCTAATCTGGACGGCCAAGTTTCATGTCTGAATTCAACGTGCAGATTCCATCTGCTTTTGGTAGCTTGACAAATCCCTGTACTAGGTTTTAACTATTTAGTTAATTGTGTTGTATAAGGACTAGGAGCCTATATATTTGCTTCAAAATTAATTAACTTATTTGGTTGTTAGATCCATTTGCTGATGCAAATGCTGAGGACTCAGGAGCTGGGGCAAAAGAGTACGTTCATGTGCGCATACAGCAACGTAACGGGAGAAAAAGCCTGACAACTGTTCAAGGATTGAAGAAGGAGTTTAGTTATAACAAGATACTCAAGGATCTGAAGAAGGAATTCTGCTGTAATGGCACAGTTGTGCAAGATCCCGAGTTAGGCCAGGTTAGTTCTGTGAATAGTGTATAGAGGCCATCCTTTTCTTTGTTGATGCTAAAATCATTTGTATGAACACTGTGTTTTAAAAAGCCTACCGGGCATGCGTCTAGGCGCAAAGTGTAGGTCTGGCGCCTTGCCTAAGAGACTCCTAAAATAAGGCACACCTCAGGCATGTGCCTTTTGTAAAGCCCAAAGGCTCAAAGTGTAGGTAACGGGAGTTGTCTTCTGTGGAAAGCTGCTGGTTGACTATGTCTATTTATGTTCAGTTAAACAAGAACCTAGAGGGCTTTATTAGATTGTTTGCAATTTTTCCCCTTCCCTTGTGGGAAACATACAATGCCCTAGTCGATAACATTGGCTGTTATGATTGCCTTCAGGTTATACAACTTCAGGGAGACCAAAGAAAGAATGTGTCTACCTTCCTTGTGCAGGTAACCAAGGATGAACTGTAATAATAGTTTGTGACCATGATTTATATTTCTATTAACAGTTTTTTAGTATGTTCACCATTTTTTCTGCATTGATAGGCTGGCATTGTGAAAAAGGAGAACATTAAGATTCACGGTTTCTGAAGAGCAGCAAGATCGAATTCTCTCTGTGTTTACAGCAACTTAACTAGTAGTGGTGGACATTATTATATAGCTACTTTTAGAACTTGAAGAGTGTGTGTTACAACTCTCGGTCCATGTACGTTTTCTTTGCTTTGTTATGCAGACCAAGTTATGGATCATTGGACCCTTTTAATCAATGATGATACATTTATATGATGTTTGCTGTGCATCACTCATCCATGGTAGATCGAATGTTCCCAAGATTGATTGTAGGAACTATGAATCGAAACAAAAGGCAAAAAGCTGATTTTGTTGTCTTCAAAATTGAATTTTGGAAAACATTCCTTAAAATGAAAAATGAGGTTTAAAAACATCTCTACTATGTTAAAAGAGGGGGGCTATAAGGGGAGAATTTTCTCCTCCTTTCTGTTCTTACATATTTTAATAATTTTCTTCCTGTCTTCATAACTCTTCAAATTATTTATATTATTTATGAGAAAAAATTGCAAACGACAATTAGTCACTTTTAACCCACATTGTATCCTTTTTATAGAGAAAAAAAGTCTGATGTATTACTTTATGTTTCTGTTGATGTTGAAGAGACACAACTATTTGAGTTTGACGACGTTGACATAATTCTTTTATTGTAAGTTTATAGTTGTGTGATGTACATAATGATCAATACATACATTATCATTTCAAATTTTCAATTTCCTAAACATCGAAAAACCGTAAAACATTTCTTTTATTAGTGTAGTAAAGTCGTATGAAGACTAAAATTTTTTTTTCTTCCGAGGGAAAACATTTCAACTCATTTTAGTTTGTTATCTATCCTTTTTCTTTATACAGTTGTCTTGTAGACCTCATTCCATGAGGGGAAAAATAGAATATTTGAGATGCAATTTAACTTCGAATCATAAGTAGTTGATAAATAAATTGTACAAAGTGTTAGATACCCTTTGTTCATTCCCAAAGTGAGAAGAGGAAGTAAAATTTTACAATAAAATTTACTGTGATTAAATATTGTTGGAATGTTTCGTGACTAAGTTAAACAATAAGCAAAACTCAAAATGAATTTTGATCGATTGGTAATCGCTTCAATTCGTTGTTGATTTTTTCAGAGGATAGAGATATAAGGTGAGAAAGGTTAGGAATTTAAGGAGAGATGATATAGAGATTGTTTTGATTCTTTTAATTTTAATTTCGTAATTCTTAATTTAAAAATCTCATTTTATCTCTCTCCTTTTTACCGTTTACTATATCCCTTTGCTAATGTTTGATTTATTTGATATTTTTTTGTTAATTAGTATATTGTTTATATTTATTTCACTAATTATGGACATAAGTATAATAGATATAACAAATCCAAGTTGTTAGTTTCAACAAGTTATAGAAAAATTAAATCACATTCCATTATTCATCTTCTTCCTCTCAGAATCTCATTTCATTATATTAATTCTCCCTTTACTATATTTTTCTGCTAAATTTCATTTTTTGTTAATTAGTATATATATATATATTGCAATTGCATCATGTATGTGTAGTTTCATTTTACTCATCCATCAATTTGTTTTCTTTCATTTTGAACCATCTAACAGATATTCATTCAAAATTTATATTTCATCATACATTTTATGTTATACATTTTTTCAACTACAACCAACGTATTTTATATTCATGGTAAATTAATCTAAAATAAAATAGATTTAGTTCTATCCACTACTTCTTTCATTACTTTGTAAAATTATGTTAAATATTTACTATTTAAAATGAATGACAATATTCAAATTTCACTCTGAATATTCATATTTTATGAAATTTTTATCACGTGCACCGCACATGGCTTTTAACTGGTAATTACCAAATGTTTACATTTCTCCAAAGATTGAAAATAAAGAAATAAGAAATTTGAAATAAATTTGTTACTATACTACTTTTCTTGTAGTATACAAAGGAATGATTATATACAAATACCTAAATTCTTGTATAATCTTTTAATTTAAAGATGGGTATGATTTGATAAAGAAAATATTTTTATGTGATATATACATGTGCAGGCTAATTTTGTTTTAGAATAATTTTCATTAGATTCCCATCACATTTTTTAGAGTATATCAATCAACAATTCGTAAAGCTGGTTTCTTTTAATGGTATTTCTTACTAACGTTAACGGAATGATAAGATAATGGAAAATTGCTTTCATTTTTGGAATAAAGGATAATGGAACCCGTAAAAGTATATTTACAAAGATGAAATTAGTTATTCTTTTAAAGTAATTTTATCCATTAAGTTGTAATTGTAAGTGTTGGATATAGCAACACTTTGATGGTGAAACGGGACAATAGTGAACGGTCAAGAACCGACAGTCAGGCAAAGAACGGAACCTGCAAAACAGAAACTCGTTACAGGCTGAGTCGCGGATCTCGCTCTCTTTAAGACGTTTCGCGACTCTGCCCAAGTGTGCAAGCAGAACAATGATACTGCTACGTCGTCCCCAAGATAAAACAACTCAAAAAGAAAACTCGATCTAAAACGACTGGAACACACACCTTTAGACTAGATTGCTCGGAAAATGGAAAAAACATAAGAGAGGTAGTGATTGAGAGCGTTAAACATAAGAGTGGGATTTTCATCGTACCCACATTGGTCTATCTCCTCACTCCTTCTAAAACATGGATATCCCTTAGGGCCCAAACCCAAGGTCCAACTTGAGAGTATAAAAAGGAGAATGCATTCCCCAACTGAACCAATGTGGGATTCTCAAAAGCCAACTTTCTTTTTTTAAAAACTCACTTTTCACTAATAATCTCCCACTTAAAAATTTAAAACAATAAGGAAAACATTTTCCACCGAACAGTTTCAGTCTATACAACACTGTGCGTAAGCAAATGTGTCTTACGACTTAAACCTTTACGTAGTGTAGATGATTCAGAAGATACTAGAGTAACCCTTGGTTTTGAACTCTATCTTTAACAACATCTCACATACATCGTTGTTAGGGTGTAGTTCGAAAGCTCGTGTTTTAAGGCCTAACACGTGCATCCTGATTTAATAAACGCTTTATACAATTACCTAAGAAACTCCATAGGAAGCGACCCCCACTTCTACATTCACATAGGTGAGTCTATCTAGAGTACTCCTATAGCTAGGTACCCCATTTGACATCAAGTATAGATCTCATTAAGAACTGAGTTTAACCTCTCTTACGCTTCAGGATATCATGCTCAGACTCTAAGTCATAGGAATGGAACTCTATGATTATTTTAGCATGATTCACTATATATCACTTGTGATAAGTTATTACCTATTGAACCTGTTTCTTGGGATCTTCAGTCTACAGGTTGGGTTTTCCTCACAGTGATTCATCTTTCTATAGGCATGAGTACCATCCTTTCTGAGGTTCTGAAAACCTTATCTCTGGCCAGTCCTTTCATTAAAGGATATGCCAAATTTTCATCAGTTTGTATATAATTCACTCTAACTGCACCGGTAGTGAGAAAATCTCTAATGGTATTATGCTTACGACGTATTTATTGTTTATTTTCATTGTAATAACGGTTCTGAACTTTTGCGATTGCTGCAATACTATCTCAATGGATCAATATGGCTTGTACCAGCTTTTCCTATCGGGGAATCTCTAATAACAGACTTCTAAGCCAGCCTGCTCCTTCACTAGTTGTGGCTAGTGTTATCATTTTTACTCCATCGTAGATTGGGCTAAAATAGTCTGTTTCTTGGACTTCCAAGAGACAGTTCTATCTGTTATATTAAAGTTATAGCCACTTGTAACCTTTGAATCATCCGAGAGGGAGTTCCAATCAGCATTGCTAAACCCCTCCAAGACAGCGGAAACTTTTGATAATGTAATCCTAGATTTTGGGTTTTCTTCAAGTACCTCATAACCCTTTCTATAGCATTCCAATGCTCTTTACTAGGTCTACTTGTAAACCTACAAAGTAATCCTATAACATAAGCTATGTCAGGCCTAATACAGTCAACAACGTATCTAAGACTGCCTATGATGCTCGCATACTCAGATTGATTAACACTGTCACTAGTGTTCTTGAACAACTTAACATTAGGGTTATAAGGAGTACATGCTGGTTTATATTCAGAGTAATTATATTTCTTTGGAACTTTTTCCACATAATGAGATTGATCCAAAGAAATTCTCTTTTTAGAACTAGTCTCTTTTATGCCTAAGATTACATTTGCTTCTCCTAAGTTTTTTATGTTGAAGTTTGCACTCAATGTAGATTTCACATCACTTATGACATGCAAGTTCGATCCAAAAATTAACAAATCATCTACATACAAACATAGGATAGTGCAAAGATTATTTTCAACCTTATGGTAAATGCATTTGTCACTTTCATTGACCTTGAAACTTTTAGATAAGATTAGGTTATCAAACTTTTTATGTCATTGCTTAGGAGTTTTTTTTTTCAGACCATAGAGAGATTTGTCTAGTTTACAAACTTTTTTTTTTTGAACATGGACTACAAAACCCTCAGGTTGTCCATGTAAATCTCTTCTTTAAGTTCACCTTTTAGGAAGACAGTCTTTACATCAATCTGATGTACTGCGAGGTTATAAATGGCAGCGAGAGAGAACAGAACATGGATTAAGGACTCTAGTGACAGAGGAGAATGTGTCAAAGAAGTCTGTCTAAAGTCCTTTGCCACTAACCTGGCTTTAAACTTGTCAACTGTTTCATCAGGTCTAAGTTTCTTCTTTAAGATCCATTTACACCCTATTACCTTACAATCTGGGGGTAGATCTACTAAGTTCCAAGTCTTATTTGAATCAAGAGAGTCCATCTCATCATTTATAGCTTCTTGCCATAAGTTGGCATCTACAGAGGACAAGGCAGCTTTTAGATCTTTGGGATCTTCTCTACATTATAGGTCTAGAAGTCAACCCCGAAATCCTTGGCGGTTCTAGCTCTTTTGCTTCTTCTAGTTCTAGGTCGGTTTCCTCTATAGAAGTAAGATTTCTAACTAGGGTTAAACTACTGAATCCCGAGCCCTCACTATTTCTCAATTTAAAAAGAAATCTATCCTCAAAGAAGTTGGCATCATTTAACTCAATGATAACTTGGTTTACTAGATCATATGACCTATAGGCTTTACGATTTATGGCATAACCTATAAAGACACACTCATAGGCTCTACTGGTTAGCTTCCTTAGGGTATGGAATCCTTACATAGGCTGAAAACTCCATGTTCTAAAATATGACAGGTTTGATTTTTTTATTCTTGAGGCTTACGTAGGGTGAAGTTGTATTTTTAGACTTTGGGATTCTATATAGGACATAACACACGGTAAGGATGATTTCACCATACCAATAAGACGTGGCTCCTGAACTAAGTAAAATAGCAACTACTAGCTCAGCTAAAGTTTTATTTTTCCTTTTGACTTTTCCGTTCATTTCAAGATAGTAGGATGCAGTCTTTTCGTGTATTATTCCATGTGAGTTAAAGAACTCATTAAAGATATCTGAGTCGTACTCAGTTTCTTTATCATTTCTAAGTCATTTAACCTTTCTATTAAACTAATTCTCTACTTCAAATACAAACAATTTGAAGGCATCAAACGCATCACTTTTTTTTTTCAACAAATATGCAAAAGTAAAATCAGAGCAGTCATCAATAAAAATAATAAAATATCTTTTACTATTCCTAGTCAAGATGCCATCAAATTCTCATAAATCATAATGAATTAAATCTAGAGGCTCAGAAATCCTAAGTACAGATTTATGCGAAGTTTTAATAATTTTAGCCTGACTACATTACTCCATTTATCAAATCCATTCATGGATAACTTAGATATCATTTCTAGCCTAATCATGTTACTAATTAATTTCTTATTAACATGACACAATCTAGCATGCCAAACATTCATAGAACACAACATATATACAGAATATTTCATTTGATTAAGGTCTAAATTTAATTTGAACATTACCTCGGTTGCATAACCCTTCCCTACGAATACATTAATTTTAGTGAGGGTATATAAGTCTGCCTCTATGGTTCGAGTAAATCCGGCCTTGTTGAGGAGATAACCCGAGACTAAGTTCTTTCTTATCTCCGGAGTGTGCAAGACGTTCTTCAACGTGAGAGTCTTTCCGGAGGTAAACTTCAGCTCTACCTTCCCGGTTTCAGCAACTTTCGTAGAATGGTGATCACCCAACAGAATATTCTTATCCTTAGTTTCAATATAGATTTTAAAGAGACTGAGGTCGTGATAGACATGGCGCATAACGCCAGTTTCTATCAACTACCCCTCAGAATCACCGATCACATTTACTTCT
Organism: Benincasa hispida; assembly: GCF_009727055.1. Classification (NCBI taxonomy): domain Eukaryota; kingdom Viridiplantae; phylum Streptophyta; class Magnoliopsida; order Cucurbitales; family Cucurbitaceae; genus Benincasa; species Benincasa hispida. The sequence continues at coordinate 46,218,078 of NC_052353.1, forward strand.
GCAATCATGGCAACTAACGGTTCTTCAGTTAGATTCGCCTGACCAACAAGATGACGTCTGTTCCTACAGTTCCTAGCCATATGTCCAGGTTTATTACAATTAAAATAAAGGAACTGTACCATTTCTCCTTAAGGGAGTTTTTGCTTTTTCTGTTGGTTCTATTGCTGGAACCACGGTTTTGACTTTTCCTCTTTGTCCTCTTTAATTTTTAATAAGGTTTTACCACAGTAAAGGTGGATCTCCCAGGTACGGCATTCACCCCTTCCCTCTGGTCCTACTTTTGAGCTTCCTCCTCAATCCTTAGCCAGGTGATAAGACTCTCCAATGAAAACTCTTTGGTCTTATGCCTCAACGTGTTCTTAAAATCCTTCCACAATGAGGGTCGTTTATCAATAATAATAGAAACGTGGAATTGTTCGTCTGGAGTCATACCTTCAATTATTATCTCAATCTTCTGCAGTTCATGAGACTGGGCCTCCACAAATTTGTCATTCGTCATCTGGAACTTGAGATAACGACTGACAACATATTTCTTTGACCCGACCTCCTCGGTGTCATACTTCTTTTGCACGGCGTCCCATACCTTCTTTACTGTTTTCATTGTGCTGTACAGTCATATAGATCATCAACCAAGCCATTTAAAATAAATTTTTTAGGGGCTATTTGGGGCGCTGAGTTAAGATAAGATGCCTGAAGTTCATATGTTTGTGGAGTTCACATGTCTGTGTTTGGGGTGCAGAGTTGAGTTTATATGTTTATGTATTTGATGCAGTTTTTTGAACTCTAAATAATATGCTTTTATGATTACTATCTTGTTTTGAAAATTTTTTATTCAATAATTCTACCCATATTTGTTTGAATAAAATATGAATAACAATTTTTTTTTGTAACTTCTAGAACTTTTCTTTCTTTCTTTATTTCTTTTTTGGGTCGTGAACAACAATTAACTCATTACATTTCTTGTAGAAATATGATTAAATAAAATGAGAAACTAAAGTGAAATCAATTTTTTTTATTCTAGCTAATTTTTCTCCATGAATTTCATTATCATCTTCTTTTTTTTCTTCTTCTTCCTATCGTTGCTCTATATTTTTACTATGTCATGAATTTTTTTAAATTAAATCTTCCACATCATCGTAACAACCAATAGAATGTCACCACATTTTTTAATAGTTTCACTTTCATTTCCTCTAAATTTGGAGGATCATCAGAGAACAAATATCTATTTTTCACTAATTCTTGTTGGAAAATGTTCCAATATATTTTTTTTCATTTTATGGTTTTTTTGTAATATGTTACATACTTTTTAACTACATACATACTTTTCGTCTAAATATTCTTCACACTTGTTTGATATGTGAATTTATTTCGTATAAATATTGTACTTAATATAGACAAAATAATTTTTTTAATACCCCTATAACATACTTTAACAGTCATCAATCTTATAGTAGTTGGAAGTAGTTGTTGAAGTTGATTATCGAAGATGATTTTTGCTGGAGTTTGTAATTGGAGGTGGTTGTCGGAACCTGAAGCTGGTAATGTGAAGATGTATTGGAGTTGGTTGTTGAAGTTTGTCATCGGAAGTGGTTTTCAAATCTTAGAGTTGGTTGAGCGAAAGGGGTTGTCGAAGTTGATCATCGAATATGCTTTCTGTTGGATATTTTAGTCAAAGAAGATTGTCAGAGTCCGAAGTTAGTCGCATGAAGGTGGTATTAGAGTTGGTTGTCGGAGTTTGCCATCGAAGGTGGTTAACGAAGCTTTGAGTTGGCCATTGGAATTTCTCGCTCAAAGGTGATCATCGAAGGTGATTTTCATCGGAGTTTGCAATCGGAGGTGGTTGTTGGAGCCTATGAAGGTGGTTGTTGGAGTTTGTCATAGGAGTTTGTGGTCGGAGCCAATTGGTCGTCAGAGTTAGTAGTGTGAAGGTGGTCGTCGAAGTTGGATCATCGGAGGTGGTTGTTAGAGGCCAGAATTGGTTGTTAAAGTTGGTCACGCGAAGGTTGTCGGAGCTCAAAGTTGATCGCCGAAACTGTCATCGGAGGTGGTTGTTGGAGTATGGATTTTCGTCATTGGAATTGTCATTGAAGATGCTGTCGGAGCTTGGAGTTAGTCATCGGAGTTGTCATCGGAGGTAGTTGTCGGAGCCCAGAGTTAGTTCTCGGAGTGTGATAGTGGCCGATGGGTGGAGCCATTAAAAACATGGGAAGAAGGGAAAGTTGGGGTGAATCAGGATGAGTTGGAAAAATATACCAACTCAACTCCACAAACATTTAAAGTTGGTGAGCCAAACAATGAGTTGATATATTATACCAACTCAACTCAACTTATGTTGGTGAGCCAAACATCCCCTTACATAGAAAATATTTCTCCTCCCATTCAGCAACTTCTTTTATCTATTGTTCAGTTGGATCTTCTAACTGGATGATTGGCTTATCCGTGGTACAAACGTTGATAATTTTCTTGACAGTAAGAAAAAATAGCATCTTTTGCTTCCACCGTTTGAAGTTCGCTCCTTTGAACAAAAATGGACAGTTGAGGTCGGATGTCATAATGTCGTTGTTGTTAATGAGGGCCATTACAGAATTGGCAGATGAATTCGTCTTAAAATTGTTGAATACGACAACACTCTAATGGTGAAACAGGATAGCAGCGAACAATTAGGAACCGATAGTCGGGCAAAGAACAAAACCTACAAAACAGAAGCTCATTATAGGCTGAGTCGCGTATCTCGCTCTCTTTAAGACATTTCGAGACTCTACCCAACTGTGCAAGCAGATCAATGATACTGTCACGTCGTCCCCAGAATAAAATAGCCTAAAAAGAAAACTTGATAAAAAATGCACTGTTACCAATCGGAATACACACCTTTAGACTGGATTGCTCGAAAAACGGAAAAAAAAGAAAAGAGGGAGTGATTAAGAGCATTGGGAGAATGAAAAATGATTTGATGTGAAACGCTTGAAGGGTTGCGCCTTTTATATGGCTCGAAACTCAATTGTCGGAGAGGAAGTGCGGCTAGCTACTGAACGACGTGGGTGATGCGAAACTACACGACAACGGCTGAAGACCACACGCACGCCACGTCCGTCTGGACAAGACGCGTGTGTGGGATTTCCACCGTGCCCATCAACTTGGGAATATAAAAAGGAGAGTGCATTACCAACTTAACCAATGTGGGATTCTCAAAAGTCAATTTTTTTTTTAAAAACTCAATTTTCACCAACAGTAAGAACCAAATGTTAATCATTATTATATCGTGGAAGATCCATTGCCTTGAAAGAAAATTCGTGTGAATTTAAATCGCTATTTCGATTGCTCCCAAGATTAACACAATGTCCCAACTCAAGTGTGCACTCGCCAGAAAAAGGATTGGGATCGTCGAAAATTTTGCTCAGACCACAAAAGAGAAAACACATAAATGAAAAGGAATCAATTTTTCTTCAACACATAAATGAAAAGGAATCAATTTTTCTTCTTCTATTCCAATAATTAAGAACTATTTAAAGGAAAGATAGTATCCATTTTAAAACAAAAAACCGTTTTGAAATGAATTTTAAACACTGTTTTAGAATTAATTGAGATTAGTTCTTGAACAAACAATCAATTCTTTTCATTTATCCTTTTGTTATGGACCAAATGTCCAAAGTCAATCCCAACAATAATGTTTGTTAAATTGTGCTCTTGTAATTTTCATAATTTTTAAAAATTTAAATTTGAATATTACAACAATATATTCTAATCTCAACAATATATATTGTTATATAAAAAAAAAAATATATAGGTGGGTCAGGGAAGCCGAGATGTAGGGTGTGAATGGGGACGGAGCCGGGGATGGAGAATGCAATTTTTGTTCCCGTCTATGATCAATCAATAGGAGAAAAGTTCAACTCGCTCCCTCCTTTATTCTCCAATGAGGTGGGTCCCGATGTCGCGGGTTAAATTAGTGTACACCCCTAGTTAAAATGTGATGAGAATTACCAGTTTTGATATAGGGATTTCTACATAAAAGGCCTAAAGAATAAACACATATTACGTTAATGTCTTGAACATTTCATTTTTTTTACAAAAAAAAGACCTATTGGCCTCCCTATTTTCACTAACATTAGTATATATATACATTCTTTTACAATTTAGCCCTCACCTACGTTATATATATATATATATATATTTTTTTATATATATATATTTATTTATTTATTTATTTTCTCTCTCCCTAATAATATATTTCATATATTTCTCTCCCCATAATTTATACAAATTTCTTCCTCTTCTCTCTCTTTCTCTTCTCCCTCCATCTCTTTTCTCTTCCGGCGGTGTGAGTTACAGGCGGTAGACGACAGTGTGGGACAAATTGATGGCTCAACATAAGATGACATGAACGATTTGGGATGAATCAATGGCATGGACATTGTGGGGCGAATCGACTATGACAGGTTAAGTAGATTCGGTCGACGACACGATGGGGCGAGCAAATTCAGTCGACGATGACAGGTAGAGCGATCCGTGGTGACCATGGCTGAAGAAGAAGAGATGAAGATGGTGGGTTATGTATTATAAACCCCCATATGAAGATGAACTTTATTTTTTCCTATTTTATATATATATGTGATATATATGTATTTTTTTTTAGCTTTTGTAAGAAATTTGATATATACTGTGGTATTATTTTTGTTTTATTTGATATAAACGAGTGTTTTTTTTTTTTATTAGACTTATTGTATTATGATATATCAAATAAATGAAATTTATTGAAGACTTATATACTTTGGTATATTATCATATATTGGTTTATGCTGTGATTTATGTCAAACACCGAGTCAATCTCTAATTTATAAACTGTAATATATTTTCACATATTGGTTAGAATATTTTCAAATATCTAACAAAATGTTCTAAAAATATATTTAAAATAATCATATGAATTAGTCAAAATGTTCTAAGGTATATTTAAAATAACTATTAATCCGTAAAAAAAAAACTAATAAATTGATATGTGAAAAACCAAGGTAAATAGAAAATAAAATTTTATTAAATGATTTTTTTCCAAATTGAAAAATAGAAAAAAAAATGTATTTTTTCTTCCAATTGATAAATGAGAAAAACTATATTAAAAACATTTTCTCTCTCCATTCATTAAAGTAGCTTCGAAAATAATATATATATATATATATATTATATATAAACGAATATAAATAAATATAAAAAAAGATAAAATAATTGTCCAAAATAACACTAAAAGACCTTAAAAAAAATCAAATTTAAAGACATTTATGAAAATATATATTCAAAATAGATTTCTTATGTAAAATCCTAGCAATTTCTACCTAAAAAGCCTAAAGAATAGACACATATTACACTAATATCTTCAACATTTTATTTTTTACAAAAAAAAAAAAAAAAAAAAATCTAATGATCTTCCTATTTTCCCTAATATTAGGTTTCAATCAAGATAAAAAGCAATGGAGGGACGTCGTTTGAGTGACAACTATGAACCGTCAGATCAAGTAGGAGATTTAATCTGTACCGTAAAAAATAAATAGGAGAAAGGAAAGGAAAACGGAATTAAATCGATATAATAGAGGTTTGTGTGGCTTGCAGAAATCGTCTCTCGCATATAAGCTTCATTGACTTGAAACCTCGCTGTTCTAGGTCTCTTCGTCTTCGGATTCACACTTTTTTCTCCCGGTATAATTCTTCTTAATTCATCTCCCTTCTCTCTTTCATGTTAATCCATCCACTATTTTCTTTTCTGTTTCTTCTTTTATCGATTTCTTCTCAACCATTTGTCAATTTCTCATCTGGGTTAGGGTTTATTTTTATTTTTATTTTTGTTTTATGCAAGCGCGAGATCTGTTAGTTTTTTTCTTTTGGGATGTTAGAGTTTTGTTGTTTGATTGTAATTCTCTCTAATTTGAAGAATAAAAAAGATATATGATTTTGTTTCCGATGACAGGGTTTGTTCTTTGGTTCGTGGAGAAATTGTTTGATCCCGTACAGAACATTTACTTTTGCAGTTGGTTGTATTCTTTTCCTAATTTGTTGAAAACAGAATGTACTATTGTGAAAAAAGCCCTAATGATCGTATTCTTTTCATAATTTTAGTCCGATCTGCCAATTTGTTATTTTTCTATCGTTTTTGATAGAACGAGGTTATGAATTTGTTAGTATCTTTTGATCTTTAGTATGTCAGAGGATCGAGAGGATTGTAGATTAAACATGGGACTTAGCTGTATGAGGATTATGGGGTGGAATATTATGTTTTGCATTTGAACAAATTGATGCTTCTGTGACTGTATCTTGTTGTTTCAACTCTGGATCTGTTATGCCTTGCAGATTTGAGCACAGCTTAATTGAGAGCAAATAATTTATTTGCTGGTTGGTTACCTGTGTCTACTCCGGACAGCCAAGTTTCATGTCTGAATTTAACGTGCAAATTCCATCTGCTTTTGGTAACTTGACAAATCCCTATACTAGCTTTTAATTATTTAGTTAATTGTGTTGCATTAGGACTAGGAGCCTCCATATTTGCTTCAAAATTAATTAACTTTACTCATTTGATTGTTAGACCCATTTGCTGATGCAAATGCTGAGGACTCAGGAGCTGGGGCAAAAGAATACGTTCATGTGCGCATACAGCAACGTAACGGGAGGAAAAGCCTGACAACTGTCCAAGGATTGAAGAAGGAGTTTAGTTATAACAAGATACTCAAGGATCTGAAGAAGGAATTCTGCTGTAATGGCACAGTTGTGCAAGATCCTGAGCTAGGCCAGGTTAGTTCTTTGCCTCCCACCCCAAATGAATAGTGTATTGAGGCCCTCCTTTTCTTTGCCGATGCTTAAATCATTTGTATAAACACTGTTTCATTTTATCTATCTAAACATGGTGTGGCTGTGGTGCAACCTAGCAGTTGTCCTCTGTGTAAGCTGCAGGTTGACTATGTTTATTTATGTTTGATTAGCATTAGGTTATTAATAACAAGAACCTAGTGGTTTTGATTGGATTATTTGCAATTTTGCTCCCTTGTGAAAAACATACAACGCCACAATCAATAACATCGGCTGTTATGATTGCCTTCAGGTTATACAACTTCAGGGAGACCAAAGAAAGAATGTGTCTACCTTCCTTGTGCAGGTATCCAAGGATGGACTGTAAATAGTTTGTGACCATGATTTATGTTTCTGGTAACAGTTCTTGATTTGTTCACCCTTTTTTCTTCATTGATAGGCTGGCATTGTGAAGAAGGAGAACATCAAGATTCACGGTTTCTGAAGAGCAGCAAGATCGACTTCTATCACTGTTTACATCAGCCTAACTAATAGTGGTGGACATTATATAGCTAATTTTAGACCTTGAAGAGTGCGTGTTACAACTCCTCGGTCCATGTACGTTTTCTTTGCTTTGTTATGCAGACCAAGTTATGGATCATTGGACCCTTTTAATTAATGATGATACATTTCCTGCTTTCTCATCCGGATCGCAACATCTAACCTATCACTTTTCTGAATTTGGTTTCGTATATGGTTGGTTGGATGTAACAAGCAGCAGATAGGATATTCTCTGAGCATCACTCATCTATTGGGCTGCTTTTCTCAGATAGAGATTCAGTGATAACCTGATTGTTTTGCACTTTTTTGTGAGAGATTTTCTGCCTGAGTTATGATATCCACATAAGGAATGCGTGTTCTTCACATTTGGGCTTGCAGTGTTTTTGGCTTTCTTTGAGTCTTTTTGGTGTCCAGAGCTAGGATGTCGACAATCTTACTTCAGGAATATAGGGACTTGCTATGTTTTTAAATAGGATTTGTCAACGACTCAACGAAATAAGTAAATAAATAGAGTTCAGAGTTTTTGTTGATCAATAAATGATATAGGTTAAATTACCAATTAAAAACAATTCAAATATTCGACAAATAAATTGCTACGATTATATGTGGTGGATTTAAACATTGACTTGTTCTCATATTTATACGTTTGATAAAAATATGCGTACTGATGTCTGATTTTAAAAATAAAATATTTGAAAATTAGGGGTAAGAATAAAAATTAATTAAATTCCCAGCTACTTAGTTATGAATACGAAATAATTCCTCATATTTTTATGGGGGATTAAATATCACTTGTTTTTCGTTTTTTAATTTCTCAACAAGGTTTGACAATTGGTTTTTTCTTCTCATCTTTATTAAAATTTGAATTGTTTTATACAAAAATGGTTTTGAAGATTAAATAATAAAGAAATAGTTGTATGTGGATAATCATTATCTATAAAAATATGGTTCCTGTATTTTTTACTTTGATTTATTTTAGTTGTTATATTTTTAAAATGTTCCTTTTGGTGTCTTTCAATTTTTGTTTATTTTGATCCTTGAATTTAAAAAAAGTAACAATTTTGATCTCCTTAAAAATGAAATTAAAATGAAAATGAGGCGACCAAAATGAACAAACATTAAAAGTACAAGAATCAAAATAGTATTTAAACCTCTATTTTACTAGTCAAGATTGATCGAAGAAACTATGAATTGAAACAAAAGATAAAAAGCTGATTTTGTTGTTTACAAAATTGAATTTTGGGAACATTCCTTATAAATGGAAAATAAGGAATAAAAACTTCTCAAAAAGTTGAAAATAAGAAAAGAAATTTGAAATAGATTTCTTATAATATACAAATAAGTGATTACAAATACCTAAATTATTGTATAATCTTTGGGTTTGAAGGTCGGTGTGATTTGTTAAAGGAAACATTTTATATGATGTGTAAACGGGTAGGCTAATTTTGTTTAGATTAATTTTCGTTAGATTCCCATCACACATTTTTAGAGTATAAAAATAAACAATTCGTAAAGCTAGCTGATTTCTTTAGGAATTTCTTACCTTTTTAATGGAAAGATGATGGAATTTTTCTTTCATTTTTGGAATAAAGTATAAAGGAACCTATAAAATTATATTTACAAAGATGAAATTAATTATTCTTTTAAAATAATTTTAATTTTATCTGTTGAGTCGGAATGTTTATGTTAGTTAAACTCTGTTCATGTAAAAAAGAAATATGCTTAATTAGTTTATTAATCTAGATGTTATTTGACCCTACAAAATATACTTGTAAACAACAGAGGATTTAGAAATTACATGTGCAAAACGAAAGTAACAAACCGAGTTGGCCTCTGAAAATCGATTGGTCGAGTTTAGGAAGATGTCGGTTGGCACAAATTTTGCAAATTCGATTGATCAAGCCATCTAAACAAAAGAAAAGTGACCACTGGTGAGGAAAATTATAAGATAATTAGTATGTTATAGTTAATACTTAGTTTAGTTCTTAATTTAGATTAATTAGTATTTTGTAACAAATTAGTTAATTAGTCTTATTTTATTGTAAGGCTATAAATAACTTATTTAGGATTGTAATTAGAAACTTCAGATTATCCATTTTAATAGAACATTGTTCTGAGAGTATTCTCCCATTTTAGAGATGAATTTCCCTTGTTTAACCATGAATTTGACCTAATACTCTTTTCACTATATTAATTGGTATCAGAGCTTCGAATGACGTTCTCGAAAAGAAATAAATAATAGATGGCGGCCAAAGATACGCACATGAATGATGAACTACCGGATTTGCTCCTCCAAGATATTCTCAAACCCAACACATCTTACAACCTTTTTGTTGATTCACCTAACATTAAAACTAAAAGAAAAATAGCTTCCATATTTGGATAGGGTGGAGAGAAGGTTGGTGTAGGGATTAGTGTTAAGAGAATTGAGGGTGCAAGATTAATGGCAATGCTTTGTCAAGGCAATAAAGAGTTAAAAAAGAAAACCAACTCAAGGCAAGTTTGCTCTGCCTGGTTTCTTTCTGCGTAAAGAAGCTGACAGGGGAGTTCTCATTATGGGTTGTGGTTTGGTTACATATCATGAACAAGAATCTAAATGATACTGTTGCATATCAACAAGATATTAGGAATACTTATATGCATATGCTTTCTCTCTTTGTTAATTGTTTTCTTTTCTGGAATATATGAAAACATACCATGCCAATCAATTACATCATTTGTTTTGTAATGGTTGCCCTGCAAGTTATACAACTTCAGGGAGAGACCAAAGAAAGCATGTGTCTACCTTCCTTGTGCAGGTAATGGTTTGACTATATGATGTAGTGAAAAAGATATTTAGGCCAAATTCATGGGAAATCCATCCCTAAGATGAGAGGATACTCTCTAAAGAACAATGCTCTATTAAAATGGATAATCAAAAGCTTCCAATTACAATCTTAAATGGTTTATTTTATAGCCTTACAAGAAAATAAGACTAGTTAACTAATCGATTATAAAATACTAATTAATCTAAATTATACTTGTTTTCTTATAATTTTCCTCATCAACTAGTAACTATTCTTTAGTTGAGATGACTTGATCAATAGAATTTACAAAATTGGTGCCAACTGACTTCTTCTTAAACCTGACCAACCGATTATGTGCAGAGCGTTGTTCGTCCACGAGTTCTGGTTTCTCGTGTTCAAATTGTATTCTTAGAATTTTCATTTATTTATGAGATTGCTGCATTCGCTACTCTTCCCCAACTCCTGATTGAATCATGACAATATGATGTAAGATTATTGTTTTACACTTCTCTAGATCTCACTAATTATTGAGCTTTGAAATACTATTATATATATAGGGTAAATAGAACTTTGACTTTCATGAATACCTCTTGGGACCTTAAAAGTATCTAATACCTAAACTTAACGACATCTCATTTATATGATATTCTTGAAATTCATTGAAGAGTTAAGAACTAAATTTTGTCTCTAAATAGAGCTATCATATTTCAATTGTCTACATATATCTATGATTTTCTTTGTTACCCAAATGGTTAAGCAAAGTTGATAATGTTAGGAGTGGAACAAAATTCCATACCAATTAGAGAAGAGAATGATCATAAATATATAAGTAAGGACAATTATCTCTATTGGTATGAGACCTTTTGGTTTATACTTAAGAATCGTGTTAAAAGGTCCGTAAAGTTCTTTTTTTTAATTATTGTAAATAATTATATGAAGTTTTAACATATTCTTAAAAATTTGAAAACTAAAAATATATATTTTTAAAATTAAGGGACCAAATATAATTATTCTTCAAAATTCAGTAACTACAAAAGTAATCTTCCATTTTATTTTTAAAATTCAGATTTACCAACTTGACACTTTTATTTCACTATTTTTCCAGCTTCTAATTTCCCTCTTTTCATAGAGATGAAGATTTTTTTTTTAAAATAATGTTATTTTAATAAATATTAACAAAAATAGGGTTGGGCTGAAGCTATTGTCAAAAATAGAGTTGTGTAATCGTGGACCCGATACACGAATTTCTACAAAGCACGTGAATCTGCCACACCTAGCAGCTGTCTCTTATACACATCTAGATGTGTATAAGAGACAGAATTTCTACAAAGCACGTGAATCTGCCACACCTAGCAGTGATCTGGCATGCGTAGATTGTCACATGGACAGTCATGCAACGATGACTAGGTAATTGTGGAGGGGATCCACGATTATCCTAAGTCGTGTATCGAGTACATGACTTAATGGTCCCAAATACACCCCACGACCTTCTCCTTCCCTTTCTTCCTATCTGAAACTTTCCAACTTTCTTCCTTTCTCTCTCACAGTTATCAGTCCGACTGCCTGCCAATCTAGTTGCTGTCGCGTCTGTTGATCTAGTTGCTATCGCCGTCTGTCGATCTACCGCTGCCATCCTTCTTGCTGCCGATCTACCCTCTACCGTAGGTTATTTTTTTTTCCCAATATACGAGATTGTACGTAAAAGAATAGATTTTCCTCCATAGATTTACCATTTTGTTTTTCATTTTGGCTGATTTAAGTGTATGATCCATATGGATCAATTATTTTGTTTTCAATTGGACTAATTTAAATGTATACTCCATAGATCTCATATTTAGGCTGATTATTTATTGTTTTTTTTGTTGAATATCATAACTTGGACTGTCGATTTTTTTAGATTTTTTGAGCTTTATCACAACTTGGATTTTTTTAAGGTGACAATTGGAAAATATTTGGACTAATTTTTTAGATTTTTTTGGCTGACTTAGGAAAATATTTCGACTGTTTGGACTGGTCATAAAAGAATATTTGGACTGTTTGGAATATTAATTTATTTGGACTGCTTAAAAGAAGAAACAAACTTTTTATCGTATTAACATATTTTTGTCAACTATAACGTTGTAAAAATTTAAGTAAATATGTCGATGCATCTTGAAGATTTAGTCATTCTTGAACTTGGAAATGATGAAGATAGTGATATTGATGAACTTGATGAATTATTTGGAAACGATAGAAGTGGGGAACATGATCTTGAGTTGGTACCATCAGAGATGTTCATACAAATAGATTGGAAAATTATTAATTCAACCTGTGAACGAAGGTCAACTTTGGAGGAAAGGATTACCTGTAGCCCTACTCCAAGAAGTAATTAAAAAAACAATATGGGTATAATGTCAATTATAGACGGGTGTGGCAAGCTAAAAGAAAAACATTGATTGTTGTGTTTGGTGATTGAGAGAAATCATATTCATTCCGTATTGGTTGAGTGTTGTTGTTCATTACAATCCAGAAACACGATCATATTGGTATTTCTTTCCGTCTGATGTGCCAGTGATGGGTGGAAAATGGAGTAAATAAATATGCGTGCGTCTCATGATATGCGTTCGTTCTCCCTGTGTCGCTGGTCATGCGTTGGACTAAGGGATATGAAATATGCGTCTAAGAATCTATGCGATGACCATGCATTCCTGCCACAAGTTTTCTTGCTCTCTCGCCAGATCGCAAGTTTCTCAGGGTAATTCGAGGTCAAATTCAGGGACTTGTAACTAAATGTTGCGAAGTGATATGTTTGCGGCGAAGAATAAAAGATTAATGAAGTTTAAGGACTATGCGCTACTCCTACTCCTATCTAAACAGATTAAGCAATGGAAGTATGATTATGAGAGTTGGTAAAGACACGACAACTGTCAACGCGTAATAAGATGCATGAAAAAATAGATAAAATGGTGGAGGGGATGACTTCATCGCATCAATAAGCTTGATCGCAAGGGTAACCACAACCAACACAAGTTATGTGATCATGCTATACACAATTGTCTAGGATGCATGCGATGCATATGCGATAATGTCAATAGGACTTATGTCTAAGTCTTTATTCTTGCTTATACAATCTAACACACATAAGACAAGGTGACCGCTCATGCATTGTTTAATGCGATGAAATAATGGTGTAGAATGCGATGGTGGAATATGCGTTGTGCATGCAAGTTTTCTTAGCAAGATCCAAGTATAAATCCTACTGAGTTGCCTGGTAAACTTAGGGTCGAACACAGGGACTAAGAAAACAATATGCGATGGTAGTTTTTCGATTACTTTTCGGTAACAAATCAAACAACGCATTGGTTGGTGTGTTGTTTAAAGTATAAAATCTATGCGGCTGATATGAGAAAAGAGTTAATAATACGAAAGATGCGATGAGTATGCGGGGGAACGGGTTGAAAAGGGATTTAGTTAACACTTCCTAAGATTGCATTCATGCTACATGCATACAACAATAAGTCATCTCTCAATGCAAATGCTACGACTTCTAATTTTAGAACGCATGCGATGTATGCGATAAAGTCTATAGGACTTACATCTAAGCCTCTATTTCTGTTTATGCGATGACAAATGACACACATATACACAAGGCGACCGCATACTACTATAACCTATCTCTAGGGTGCATGCGATGCATGTTGGCAAACAGAACTTATCTCTAAGTCTCTATCTCTTGCTTATGCAGATCTAATCTTGCTCTCTCGAGTCTAGATTCTAATCTAGCTCTCTCAAGTCTTAGGTTCTTTCTTTAGACTCTCTCTCGAGTAGCTCTAAAGGGTAAAGGGCGCAACAGAAGACAAGATGATCGCATGTAATGAAGATCCTAGGTCATGTTAGCTAAGTACTTCTCAACCCATGCGAATGTTTAGTTACTCATGCATATTGTAAAGAAAGGGAACAGATGTAGAAATGCAAGTTCCATTCTATATATGAAATCAAAATATAGAATGACAATGTGAAAGAAAGATAAAGAGCCTGACAGCAATTTCTTGCTTTCCAAGGCTTTTACACTGTTCTTCTCTACTCTGCTTAACTCGCAAGAGTCGGCCCGCTCTCTGTTTTTCACACTCCTTGGCACTCTCTCGAGTTGACTAGGATGATTTTCTGGCGTCTTTTCCCTTATCTCGTTTCTGCCTTCTAAGTATAAGGAAACTAAGAACAACGGCTAACTATCTTCTATATGGCTCAGCTGAAATGAAAAACCGAACTGGGTGAACTCCTCCAATGAAGGTGGCCTTCGGTATTTATAGAGCTTCAAGGTGAAGAACTTTTTCTCTCGAATGATTGCACTAATGGGATGTCATTAATTCTCTGTCTAATGCACCGAATATTTGTCACCAAAAAGTTGAGTGTACTTGCTACAACATGTCGTTAACAGTTTGTCAACTTAATTCGAAATTGACCGTCATCAGCTTTTTGTCCCATCATGATTTATTAAGCTTTCACCTTGATGCGCCGGCTTTATGCAGCCACCTTCTTGAGCAGATTTTCACGAGCGCATATGATCGTATAGCCTTGCGGTCGTAATCTCTTAATGCACTCGGACGTTAATTTCTTTGGATCGCAATTCCGCCTTATGCCAACGCATTTTTTGCACAAAATACATAAGTTAACTGTTTTTAATGCGATGGACGCATGCGACCGCAATGTTGTGAACTTAATGCTTTTGGATGCAATCTAATATATTTTTACTGTCGCAATCCTTCATTGTTTTATAACTTTGCGCTGTAATAAAGTGCATTTCTGCCTGTTATCACACCCCCAAATTTAAAACAATTCTCGTCCTCAAGCATAAGCTAAATATTTTCTCTAGAAAGTCGACCGCCTTCTTCTTTCCTAGATTTCTCAAGGTTGCCTTATTCAAATCCTATGTACCAAATTTAGGGACCGCAAGTTTTACCTTAAAAAAGATTTTACTTGCTTCCAGGGCATCGCATGATTTATTTCATAAAAAAAAACCTTTTCAACTGGGGTATTTTCAAATGATTTTTATCCTTGCGTAATTTAGATATATATATTTTTTCTATGACCTTGCGCTGATCCAAGTGTCTAGCCTTTGTTTTGGCTTTCCCCCACGTGTGCCATGCGGACATCCAACTACGTGTTGGATCCGATCGCAACGTTATGATTTTTTTTTTTTGTTAATGCCTAAACATAGCAAGGTTGAAAATGACTACTGCACCTCAAAATTTAAACGCAACAATGTCCTCATTGCTGAAAGATTGAAAGAAGTCATGCGATGCTCTTAGGAAGTTTTGTAAAAAGTAATTTTGAAAGAAAGCTGGCAGACCACTAACTTCTAGAAATATTTAATGATTTGACTGTCCTACAATTAAGTTAACTCTAGCATATATGAAAAAAATAGAGGCATGCGTTTCATCATTGAAATCATAATTGGCAAAGAGAAATAATGCGGTGACTTACTAAATTAATCAATGTTAAATGATTGCGCCGACTAAGGAGGATACGGTGATAAAATTATCAAAGTTAAAATGATATGCGATAGAGAAAAATTTGGAATAAACAAAGTCAAGGAAAGATACAACCCCCAAATTTGCTCTGTCGCCCGCATTATTTGTAAATGCATCCTTCTTTGTGGTGAACTGCTCTTCTTCGATTGCGGTGGCGGACTAAGCTAGTTGCGTCTTTCCTTTAGCTCCTCCGCAATCGTTCACCACGATCGTTGCAAAGAAAACATTGAGAGGATCAAATAACAGACAGAGTTAGCAAAAACGTTTACCACGATCGTTCAACACGATTGCAGTGCCCTTTTTTTATATATAAATGCAAAAAGACAAATGTGAATCAGATAAAAGAAAGGTAACGAAAGATCATGAATCATTGATAGGAAAAATGATATTCCAAAAGAATCGCGTCCCTGATAAGTTTGAGTCGCATAGTAACGCAGGGACTGCTTATTTCAATCTGGGTTTTTTACGTCCAAGGAGACTTTCTCTTCTTTTCTTGGTCTTCTGGGATCTTGACTGCCTCAATCTGGAGCTTTTCCCCATTGATGTATTATGATTTCCCCCTTGTGCACATCAATTTGAGCGCGACCGATCGAGAGAAATGGTCGTCCCAATATGATGGACGCATCTTCGTCCGCTTTATAGTCCAGAATGATGAAGTCTGCCGGTAAGATAAATTTGTCAATTGAGACTGCGACATCTTTCAACTCTCCCTCGGGATGTATTCAGGATATGTCCATAAGCAGGAGAGTCTCCGTCGTGGGCGTGAGTTTGCCCATATTCAATCGTTTGAAGATTGATAGTGGCATTACGCTTATACTCGCCCCTAGATCGCATAGTACTTGACCAATGTAGACCCCTCCAATTGAGCATGGTATCGTGAAGCTTTCTGGGTCGCACATTTTTTGTGGGATCATAATATTTTGCATTACTGCCTCTGTAGCGATCTTACCTTCATCATTCTGTTTCTTTTTCAATCTTTTTGGGAATGGTGGTAGCTGTACTTTTTCTATCTCGTGTTCTAGAGGCTTGAAGGTGTATGTAACTTCTGGGTTCATCTTCTCGGGCTCTTCTGAATCATATGTCAATGGGTTCTTGGTCTTCACCTCATTCGAGTTGGTCATGATGGGTTCTTCCTCTACTTCCGCTGTCGTTTTTTCGCTTAGCAAGGAGACTGCTAGGCATTGTTCCTTTCTGGTAGCCCCAGGGTTGCGAGGGAGCTCAGTTGAGCTCGGAAACGCTTCTTGCGGTCTATTTTTGAGTTCGTCTGCAATTTGTCCTATCTGAATTTAAAGATTTCAGATGGACGTTGCTTGATTCTGAAGCACTGATTCATTCTTCTCAATATACTGCTTCAGCAAGCTCTCTAAAGATGAAGATTGCGGTGCCTGCGAACCGCTGGCTTGATTTTGCGTTTGACTGTCTATTCGCGGGAAAAATCCTGGTGGCCTTTCCTTTTGCGCCATAGGTTGATAGCTTTGTTGTGTTGGGATTGATTCTCTAAAGTCTCGTGTCCTGTAGTTTGTAAACAATATATACGAACACCAGTGATTGTTAATATATGATATTTACTTCACATTTTATTGTTTTGCTAGGTTATTTGTTTTATTTTCTTTACACAAACCAATAAATATAAAATCCCTGGTTATCTGTATGTGACTCAAGCATGTATGTGGTGACATACAAGTGGATCATGTCTTGAGTGATAACCAAAATGGTCTGTAGTATATGGATATAGGAGGGAAGCCTTATCATGGTAATGCTAAGGATGCGGCCCGCTTATTGGAATTGGTCATAAGTGTTGTGACTTGCTACAGATGGACTGATCCTGATCATTCGTGTGGGGACACTGCGAGTGGGGGTGTCTTATACAAAGAGTTTGTTATAAGACCTGACCACGAATGTTAATGCCTCGTTATATAACATCGTTCATTACAGAGACTTCAGTTCACTAGGATGACCATAGGTAACATACCTCAATCCTAAGTGAGTTGGAACTCTGCATTGAGGCGGTCCTTTGATTTGTATGGGTGCGAGTGGCCAAGTCGCCGATTTAAACCTATTATTTTGGGGATTCGTCTGATTGGGACTGGGAACTCAGCTACACAAGATGGAATTCACTCCTTCCCTGAGGCAGGGGTAAGTAGATAGATGGCTCCTTTAAGGGCTGATTTCCGGGCTTGAACGATGCGGCGCCACACATCTTTTCTTGGCCTGAGAGGTGTTCACACATAGTTGGACTATGTTGTATTGTTCATTAGAGGAATTAGTGTGTACTTAAGAAGTGAGATGTAACTACAGGAAAAAAAATGGTAAATTGGCCCAGCTGTACTTACGAACATCTGTGAAGGGTCATCGTACTCATGATTGGTTATATCTGATGGACACAGAATATATCTATGGTAAGAAGAGTTCAGCTGTTGGTCTTTAGTAGAATCACTGATAGTTAACGGATGGTGAATGTCGTGGCTAAAGAGTTAGTCAGCTATTCACATACCGTTGGAGCTTCGAGCACAGCTCATTTAGGTCACTTGGGTAGCTTGGATAATTCGAGAACCAGTGTTTGGGTTTAATTTGAAATGTTCAAATTGACTAGAAGAAGTTCAATTATATATGATATAATTGGACTGATTAATTATATATGATATAATTGGCTAAATGTATGAGTTACAATTATTTTGGAAGAATTAGATATAAATATGATATCAAACTATAGTAGAGGAAGAAAATACTATAGTAGATATATGATAATCAACTATAGAATATAATATATATGATTACATTTATTAATTAAATTAATTTGATTAATTATTTGATAATTAACCGATTAATCAACGTTCGGACTGTGGGAAGTGGGGTTGCGGAGGTTATCGGTAACCGGTGGTTAAAGCTATGAAAATCGTTTTCATTTGATTTATTCAGCCGTGCATTCGTATCGCCCGCGCAAAAAAAAAAAAAAAAAAAAAAAAAAGAATTCTGTGAAAGAGCGATCGCGAGAGCCTATATGATAGAAGCTCGTTCGTCTAAACGATCGTCTAGTTCACGCGTTTCTTAAACGATCATAATACATCTTTTCTAATGATCGTTCAGTTTTTCCTAAATGATCATGTAACTCTAACTATATGATAAGCATTTTCTCTATACGATAGCAGATTCATCTCCCAGTTACTTATCGTCTACACGACGTCTTCTCCCTCTGCCTCTACTAAACTCACTAGAGCCCACTCTTTGGGTTTTTTGATGCCGGAGAATACCCAGGTTTCTCTTGTGGTGATGTCGTCCCATGCATTGTTCGTGTACGTTCGAATGTGTGCTGTTGTAGTCGACAGACTCGCCGGGTGCTGGTAGATCGGTGGGAGGTTTTCCTCTGCTTTGGGTTCAGTTGTTCGAAGAGTGTCTTCATCTGGTATGAACCCTTTCCTTGTGTTTTATTGTATTTTGAGCATGTCGATCATGAGTTTAATTACATAACTTTTGTATGCGAATGTATATCGTTTATGTTTCGATCATTGTTGAAATTGAGCGATCTAAGCCCGCTCATGGAACTTCTCGGTATGAGATCCTTCAATTGGTATGAGAGCCAGGTTTCTGTATTCCAATTTCATTTGTATGCCAACGAAATAACGTTATACATTCATTGGTGGGTGCATTTCTACGCTGTTTTAAGTGTTACTATTGTGGATGTGCCAGATTAATGGATGTTTTCGAGATTGAATTGCCTGGTCTATTTAATTTCTTTTATGTTTGCGGTTGTTTGTAAAGGCCCCTACGTTTTAGGGCATAAATAATCGTAAATGATCTTTATTCAAAGTGTTTGAAGTCTTGAGTCGTTTGTTGAAGTTCTGGGCAAAAGGTTGTGGCTCTTCGAGGAAGGAGATGTTAGGGTTGATCGCATCGTGCAGAAAAGGTTCTATGTGATTGCTGTCCATCGCATCGTAAAGATGAAGGACTATGCGATCGTGGTTGAATGCATCGGTTGAACGATGGGGTATGCGATCAAGAGTGGCCGTATCGGTGTTGACGATCAGGCATGCATCGCTGGTATCCTTTAATGTGCTGCGAGCTAGACGATCGTTTAGGTCAAGCAAGCTTCATCGCTTAGTAACTGACTAAACGATCGCTTAGCATCGCAGTAAATCGTTTACCAAGTTGCACGCATCGGTTAGACGATCCAGGTACTCCGCGTTATCGTTTAAAGTGCGCTAGACGATCGTTTAGGTCAGCAAGCTTCATCGCTTAGTAACTGACTAAATGATCGCTTAGTAACTAAAGGTAAATCATTTACTTGTCATCGCGCTATAGGAACGTTTGGACGATCAGGCTTCGCAGCCTCATCGTCGTCTACGCGATCGTTTACTAAAGTTCCTATCGTCTAGTACGCCCTGAACGATCATCTACTTGTTGAAGATTTCTACACGATGGAGACCTCCTTGCGGTTTAAGACCTGGTTCGCTTGTGAACCAGTTTGCTCGGTGAAAAATGTAATAGATAGGGTTTTCATTCCGATTTTTTTTGGATTAAAGGCTCATCCCGGTCCATTAATCTATTTGTTTAATACATGCAATATATGTTTTACATGTCATATGGTATGCACATATAGTAAATCCCACCTTAGGTTATGCATTGATCATGCATCATCTCTTTATTGTAATTGTTATAATTTAGAGAAGCATGATTTTAATTATGTAAGAGCATGCTCATGCATCATATAATATAAGAGTTATATTTATGCATGCATAAAAAGCATTGATATGCATCATCTTTATATTATAATTGTTATAGTATAAGGGTGTATGAAAGCATGTTTGCTTGGTTATTACACGTTATATAAAAGTTATATAGTAATGACCGGACATTGCATGAAGTATGATACATAGGTTACTTTATAATCGTTATAAACGCCTTGTTATGCACAATGTTTTTTAGTTGTTTTTTTTAAGAGTTAAAGAGAAATTAGAACTAAAAGAAAGTAGAAAGACATGCATGCTAACTTAGGTTTTATTCATGTTTTAAAATGTTTAAAACTTGGATCACATAGACCTAAGATCACGGTTCTAATATGATTAGCAACCCTAAGGCTTTAATCTTTTAATCAGTTTAATAGGATTAAATTGGCTAATAAAAGGTTAAAGTGTAGCAAATCTATCTGTAAGGGACCTTTTGTCTAAGGCGGGTTCTGTCTAAGGGGGGGTATTTAAGTTGACAGAAACGTAACACCCCTACTTGGGAACTTACCTAGAAAGGTGAATTAGATAGATTTGATGCATGCATACAAGTTAAGAACAATCCATTAAAGTGTTTAAATGTGACTACTTGAACTTGTTTTTATTTCATAAACAAACGTTGTTTATGAGCAGGCTTTAAAAAGACCACTTAGACTAAAATCAGTAGCTGGATTGTCTAGGTTAATGAATCCCTAGGTAGAACATTCAGTGGGAGGTACTTGGGGCATAGATGCTTCACTTAAACCTTTCACTTTTCTCCTAAAGTCCACACCGTGAGATCTATCCTCGGCCTCACGGCAACCTTTTGGCGCTGTCCCCCCAACGGATGGTGTTTGGGTAAGTCAATATCCAAGGTGGATGGAGAGAATGTTCATAATAAGTGGGAGCGGGAAGTGCGACAGCATATCCCTCGGTCTCCCTCGTTAGGTTGAATAAAGTTACTGCGCATCGCCTCAAGGCACCTTGGGAGTGTCCCCCTGAAGGATGGCAGTTTTGCGCGTTTCTTTATTTGATCTCCTGTAAGAGGATAAGGTAACTTAGTCTCTTGTCCTAATCTGTCTTTTCCCTACGGTAAGCGCATTAGAGCGGGACTCTGGCACCGAAAACGAGGGGTTACACTTACACGAAATAGTTAAAAGTTAATGATTCTGGACTGAAAAATGGTGGCTGTTAAGTTCAATTCCAAGAGTTGGTTCTGCCTAATAGTCGAGAATGTCTCATCCTAGTGAAGGGGCAACTGATCACCCCACTGGTGGCGTTTGTCCTGACTCACTGGGGCATCATTGCAAAATAGAAGCCTATAACTTAGGGTACTTGAAACTGTTTTGCAAAACTTATTGGTTTTAAAGTGGTTTAGCAAAATCTAATCAAGATTTGTTCGTATTTTCAACAACTTTTTCAAATGGCTACAACAACCTTATCATTGTTAAGCACTGAAAAATTAACTGGCGACAATTTTTCAATATGGAAACATATGATCACGACGATCCTAATCATCGAGGGCTCTCACGGAGGCTTGTCCTCCTATTCCAGCTTCAAATGTCACTCGAAATGTTCGGGAGGCATACGAGCGATGGACAAAGGTGAATGAGAAGGCCCAAGCCTATATCTTGGCAAGTCTTTCTGACGTCTTAGCCAAGAAGCATGAGCCTATAGTCTCAGCCCGTGAGATCATGGAGTCCCTGCAGGGGATGTTTGGATAACCGTCTGAATAGCTTATGCATGAGGCTCTTAAATACATATTCAACTCCAAAATGCAAGAAGGCACTTCTGTTCGTGAACATGTGCTAAACATGATGGTCCACTTCAATGTGGCGGAGTTGAATGGGTCTACTATTGATGAAGGCAGCCAGGTTAGCATAGTCTTGCATTCTTTACTGGAAAGCTTCCTGCACTTTGTTAGCAATGTGATTCTTAACAAAGTGAAATATAACCTTACAACTCTCCTCAATGAGTTGCAGACATACCAATCTTTACTGAAAAGTAAGGAGAGGCAGAAGGGTAAGGCAAATGTTACTTCATCCTCAAGGACGTTCCATAGAGGTTCGACCTCAGGAACGAAGTCTACACCTTCTACTTCTAACTCTGCAAAGGGGAAGAAGAAGAAGGGTGGTAAGGGAAAAGGGAAGGTACCTGCTAACTCACCGCCTGTCGCCCTGAGGAGGCGTCCACCAGTTGCTAAAGGAAAGTGTTTCCATTGCAACCAAGATGGACATTGGAAGAGGAACTGTCCTCGTATCTAAAGGAGAAGAAAGCAACCAAGGCTAAGGCCAAGGTGGATAAAGGTAAATGTGATTTACTTGTGCTCGAAACTTGTTTAGTGGAGAATGATGATTCAGCCTGGATAATTGATTCAGGCACCACTAACCATGTTTGTTCTTATTTCAGGGGATTAGATATTGGCGACAGCTGTAGGCTGGTGAGATGACGATGTGAGTAGGCACCGGGCACGTCGTCTCAGTTGGGGCAGTGGGAGGACTTCAGTTGACTTTACAGAATAGGTTTCTAATGTTAAATGATGTATATATTGTTCCTGAACTAAAAAGGAACCTTATTTCTGTAAAGTGCTTATTGCAATATAAATACACTATTTCTTTTAATTTGAGTAAAGCTTTTATTCATAAAGATGGTGTTTTTATTTGCACAGCAAATCTGGAATCGAATTTATATGTGCTAAGGCCGTTAGCCATTAATTCCCTCCATAATACTGAAATGTTCAGAACTGTCGTAACTCAATCAAAACGTCAACGAATTTCTCTAAAAGAAAATGCCCGACTTTGGCATCTACGTTTAGAGCACATCAATCTCAATAGGATTGAGAGATTAGTGAAGAATGGACTTCTAAGTGCGTTAGAAGAAAATTCTTTACCTGTGTGCGAATCTTGCCTTGAGGGTAAGATGATTAAACGACCTTTTACTGGAAAAGGTTTTAGAGCCAAGGAGCCTCTTGAGTTTGTACATTATAACCTTTATCGTCCTATGAATGTGCGAGCCCGAGGTGGCTATGAGTATTTTATCAGTTTTACTGATGATTACTCCAGGTACGGGTATGTTTATCTTTTGCAACGAAAGTCTGAAGTCTTTGAAAAGTTCAAAGAGTTCAAGGTTGAAGTTGAAAATGCATGGGATAGACGGATTAAAACACTTCGATCAGATCGAGGTGGAGATTTTTTGGACTCCGAATTCCAGGACCATTTGATAGAACATGGAATCGTTTCCCAACTCTCAGCGCTGGGTACACCTCAGTAGAATGTTGTAGCGGAGAGGATAAATAGGACCTTGTTAGACATGGTTCGCTCGATGTTGAGTTACGCTTCCTTATCGGACTTGTTTTGGGGTTTCGCAGTGGAGACTGTGGTGTACATACTCAATTGTGTTCTCTCCAAGAGTGTTGCAAGAACACCTCTAGAGTTGTGGAATGGGCGTAAAGCTAGTTTACGTCATTTCTGCATTTGGGGTTGCCTTGCACATGTGCTTGAGGCTAATCCCAAGAAGTTGGAACCACGATCGAGGTTATGCCTCTTTGTAGGCTACCTCAAAGGTACACGAGGGGGTTATTTTTATGATCCAATGGAAAATAGGGTGTTTGTTTCGACAAAAGCTACTTTTCTAGAGGAGTATCATATAAGGGAGCACAGTCCACGGAGAAAAAGTCGTGTTGCGTGAGCTTTCCAATGAAACTACTGAAACTTCAACAAGAGTTGTTGAAAAGCCTGCTACATCAATAAGAGTTGTTGATGGGAGTTCATCCAGTAGGTCGGTTCCACCTCAAGAGTTGAGAGAACCTCGACGTAGTGGGAGGGTTGCGAACCCACCCGTTCGCTATCTGGGTTTCACGAAAATCCTTGCTATGGTAGCAGATGGATACGTTGAGGATCCGTTGTCTTATAAGAAGGCAATGGAGGATGTTGACTGGGATGAATGGGTCAAGGCCATGGATCTCGAGATGGAGTCGATGTACTTCAACTCAGTATGGGATCTTGTAGATCAGCCTGATGGGGTTCGCCCTATAGGTTGTAAATGGATCTACAAGCGCAAACGGGGGAAGGTACAGGCGTCTCGTTCTTGGAACATACGATTTGATGCTACGATCAAGTCGTATGGCTTTGACCAAAACTTTGATGAACCTTGTGTCTACAAGAAGATCATCAACGCTTCAATAGTTTTCTTAGTGTTGTATGTAGACGATATCCTACTAATTGGGAATGATGTAGGTCTACTGACTGCAGTTAAGAATTGGCTAGCGTCCCAATTCCAAATGAAAGATTTGGGAGAGGCTCAGTTTGTTCTAGGTATCCAGATCTTTTGGGATCGTAAGAACAAAGTGCAAGCACTGTCTTAGGCATCGTACATTGACAAAATGTTGCTCAAGTACTCGATGCATGACTCCAAGAGGGGCCTACTGCCGTTCAGGCATGGAGTCACTTTGTCTAAGGAAATGTGTCCTAAGACACCTCAAGAGGTTGAGGAGATGAGACGGGTCCCATATGCGTCTGCCGTTGGTAATTTGATGTACGCGATTCTCTGTACTCATCCAGACATCTGCTATGCTGTGGGCATAGTCAGTAGGTATCAGTCTAACCCAGGCTAGGGTCACTGGACCGCAGTGAAGAACATCCTCAAGTATCTTGGAGAACGAGGGACTACATGCTCGTATATGGTTCGAAGGATTTGATTCTTATAGGTTACACAGATTCTGACTTTCAGAGTGATAAGGACTCTTGCAAGTCCATATCAGGGTCAGTCTTTACTCTTAACGGAGGAGCTGTAGTGTGGCGAAGCACTAAGCAAGGGTGCATCGTCGACTCCACTAGAAGGCAGAGTACGTACGGCTTGTGAAGCTGCTAAGAAGACTGTTTGGCTAGGAAGTTCTTGATAGACCTGGAAGTTGTTCCAGATATGTCTAGGCCCATTACCCTCTATTGTGATAATAGTGGGGTAGTGGCAAACTCCAAGGAGCCAAGGAGTTACCGGCGCGGTAAATACATAGAGTGGAAGTATCATCTGATCCGTGAGATAGTGCATCGAGGGGACGTGATCGTCACGAAGATCGCTTCGGAGCACCATGTTGCTGACCCGTTTACGAAGGCTCTCACGGCTACAGTGCTTGAGGGTCACCTACGGAGCATGGGTCTACA